>NC_081560.1:50269829-50281128 GCF_022355385.1 Mustela nigripes
GGACGCCTGGGTGGCTCAGTTGGTTGGATGACTGCCTTCGGCTCAGGTCATGATCCTGGATTCCCGGGATCGAGTTCCGCATCGGGCTCCCAGCTCCATGGGGAGTCTGCTTCTCTCTCTGACCTTCTCCTCACTCATGCTCTCTCTCACTGTCTCTCTCTCAAATAAATAAATAAAATATTTAAAAAAAAAAAAAAAGACACAACTGGCTTAATCCAAAGGAAAATATTCAACCCAATTCAAAAGATTTACTCAGCACCTACCTAGGTGTTTCCAGAATTATTCAGTCCACTGGCATTGGTTCCAAGGAGGGAACACCCAAACAACTATTCTTTTCATGAGCATTTAAGTGCCTATTAGGTACTAAGTACTAAAGGTATGCGCTGGGAACCAAAATGAATCAAAAAACACTATTCCTGGGGCACCTGGGTGGCTCAGCGGGTTAAGCAGCTGCCTTCGGCTCAGGTCATGGACTCGGAGTCCTGGGATCAAGCCCCACGTCGGGCTCTCTGCTCAGCAGGGAGCCTGCTTCCTCCTCTCTCTCTGCCTGCCTCTCTGTCTGCTTATGATCTCTCTCAGTAAAATCTCTCTCAAATAAATAAATAAAATCTTAAAAAAAAAAAAAACACTATTCCTGCTTTTTAGGAACTCCTATATTATGGAGACAGGTAGACATATAAACCAATAGGTACTGCAATATAAGTGTTGTAATACAAGAGGCAAGCAGTAAAGGGGAAGACATGAGGGTGCATTTAATTTTCCACAGAGAAGAAAGGAATAACAGGATAGCAGAGAAGAGCATAGCTTTGATGTCCAAACAAACATGGATCATTTTTGTATATGTCAAATGAGAATAGTTTCTACTTCAGAGGGCTGCTGTGGGATTTAAAATTACATACAGCTGCACACACACACACACACACACACACACACACAATTCTATCATAGCACCTGGCACATAGTATGTGTTAAATAAATTACCATTGCTAAGGTGTGCAAATTATCAATTTATTGGTTCTCCATTCTAAATTCACTCTTCTTTTCCCTGCATTTTGTGGTAATGGACTTGGATCCTGCAAAAGCTTCTCCTTTGCTAGGTGGCAGAATTTTAAGCTTCATCAATAGATGGCACTGGAATGACCCTGCAAGGCAAAGATAACAGTATAAGACACTTCTGTTTCAGGTAATGATCCCCTATTATTATTATTCATCACCAGAGCCTGTAAGCCACATAGAAGAGTCCCAGCTGTGCCATTAGACCACTCCTTCTCTACCAGCAGCTATAACCAGCCCATACCCTCCAGGCCACCTCTAAAGGCCAGTTCTGGCCAATTCACATCCTCCAACAAGACCAGACCTCTTCTAGAGAACAGTGCCAATCTATACCTCTAGCAAGTTTTTTCTCCATCTGAAGGCTGTGTATAGCTATGACATGCATATTGTCTTCCAAGAAGTTTAAATCTCCCCTTTCAATAGTGACCCAGCTTCTACTAGTTAATAATCCTTTATATTAAATTTGTCCTGCTCAAATAATGGGTATGGCTTCTGTCCCTCACTGAACCCTGACTCACAGATGCGGTTTACCAAAAACAATGAAGCTTGGTATGAGAAAATGGCAGGGGGGAGGTATGGAGACCAGAAAAAGGCTAAGTTAAGAAACTGCAAAAAGCTCAAAATAATCGAAGGGTAGGCTGCCTGTGGTTAAGAGTTGAGAATGAAAATATTATGAAAAAAATTCTCAGTTAGCCTTCATTCTGTGAGTAATAGGGATGTGCCATAGATTTCAAGCAAGAAACATGTCAGATTTGCATTTTACAAAAATCTCCCAGGTGGTAGTGTAGAGAATGATAGGATGAAGCTAAAACTTGGAGGGAGACAAAGTATAGAACACTGTGACTGATGTCTCCAGAACTCACTAACATTTCCAGTTCCCTCTTTGTCTAGGTACATGGGAACAGGACATATCTCAGGCCACACCATGTAATTTCCTGAGGCCATTGAAATATTTAGAAACGGATGCAAATCACTTATGAGTTAGAAATAGTTAAGAGCTGGTGCTTAATTATCTACACTTCCTTCTTTTTTTTAATAATTTATTTATTTGACAGAAAGAGATCAAAATTAGGCAGAGAGGCAGGCAGAGGGGGGCACGGGAAGCAGGCTCAGTCACCTGTCTACTTCCGAATAATGTTCACTTCTTCTCCTAGTTTAGTTACAATGCCATCAAAATATTCTGCATCTTAAATAACTACATTGTAAAGTGAACCACTAACAAACATCCTAATTAACATTAAAATATTAAAACATTCTAATATTTTAAAAGATAAGAAAGAATAAAATCATGTAATACATACAAACATTACATAACAAGTGCTTGGTTATCACTGGACTTGGTGGTTTTAAAGAGCAACTGTTTTATTACCTTGTGCTTCTGTTGGTTGACTGAGATCATATGGGCAGTTCTGCTGGTCTCACCTAGGGCCTCTCATGTGGTTGCAGTCAGATGACAGGTGGGATTGGAGTCATCTCTTCAGATAACAGGGATATCGTAACAACAGGGTCTCTCTCCCTCTTCATGCAATCTTTCCACAGCATCTCTCTAGTAAGGTAGTCAGACTTATTTCATGGTCATTCAGAGCTCCCAAAAGCAAATGTTCCAAGAAGGAGAAAATAGAAGTGGCCAGTTCTCTTAAAGACCAGGTCTAGAATTGGTACAGCACCACTTCTAGTGCATTCAAGCGGTTAACACAAGTCACAGACCAGCCCATACAAATGAAGGTGGGAAGTACACATGAGCATTAATAGTAGGAGCTGTGGTTCACTGGGAGCCATCTTTGGAGCATAGCCCACCTAGACTAGGAAGAAAATATATAGCATAACTACAGTCCTTATTTCCATAATTCTTGAGGCTAGAAGTGCAAGAGTGTTTGCCTCTCAATGCTGCACCTACACATTGGATTATAACTGGTCCCTGGCTCCGTATCCCCAGAGACTGCAGGCACTGGGACAATCGCTGACACAGTCTAGGCAATTAGGGATTATTTACTAAGTAAAGATATTTTGTAAATATTTGCATCTATGTCGTTTCAATGACTGTGTAGTCCCTTAGCTACTCAAGGCAAAAAACTCAATTTACTATTAATTAAAGTGTCATTAAACTCATTTGTAAACAGTTTAATTTTAAAGCCAGCAGAATATGTACTTTTAAATTGTCATCCTAGTAAAAAGGATAAATTCATTGGAATCAATGAGATTTTAAGTTTTGCAATTTTTTTAAGTATATTTTAAAGTCTCTGAAAGAGACTTCCCAACCCATCTTCTAGGCAAGGAATAAGGCTCAAACTTTTTCTATTTAAAAAAATACTCATGAGGGGCGCCTGGGTGACTCAGTGGGTTAAGCCGCTGCCTTCGGCTCAGGTCATGATCTCAGGGTCCTGGGATCAAGTCCCGCATCGGGCTCTCTGCTCGGCAGGGAGCCTGCTTCCTTCTCTCTCTCTCTCTCTGCCTGCCTCTCCATCTACTTGTGATTTCTCTCTGTCAAATAAATAAATAAAATCTTTAAAAAAAATAAAGGTTATAGAGTATAACTAATAATTTACTTTATTTATACTTCCTATATATTATTTCCTTGAAGTTTAAAGGTCTAACTTTAGTGGTTTGGAATTTTTGTCAACCCAGCCACAGTATTCTATGCATATATTTTTTTCAATCCTAAATTTTATTTTCCCACTGGAAGGATTACTGGTCACTCAAAGAATATATTAAGGTAAATGAGGGGACGAAGGAGATCAACCTGTCGGGAGAAGCAGATAAGTGATCTGAGGCTACTGACTCCACTGGTGGTGGTGATACAGCTAAAAAGTCAGTTATTTTGAGCACCCCTCTGTTAAGTGGCTACTTTGTGTTGTTGGGGTCACATATACAACACCTGATGGCTGAGGCTGTATGAGTGCAGTCAAAAAAAGCCTAGAACAAGAAGCATGGTCAAGCAGACCCAGTCTTAAAATCTTCAAGAACCTTTCAGATAAGGAAGGATTTCCAAAGAGAATACTTGTTTTATAAAAATCTGACAATGAATTTTTTTTCTTGCCTATATATTTTATTTGGAAATAGCAAAGTTAAAAATAAGTAAATGTGTTTTCCTACCCTTTACTCCCATTTGACAGAAAATAAAATTTCAAACCCAGTAGAACCTATAGACTATCACCACATATCCTGGTCAATCAACCCATTGTTGCCCTAACTTCCCTGGTATCACAACCATTCACATGTGGCTAGTGATGCAGCTTCAGGAATATGCCTGATTAAATCTATTATGCTCAATTATTACCTCCCAGGAAGAATCAAGCCATTAGGAAACAGAATAAAGGTCAAGCACAACAGAAAGGTGGAATATGGAAATTACTGGAAGGTTGGGCACAGGAAAGAAGCTGAGCTGACAGGGAATTTAATGGGAAGGAATTTAAAGGGAAACCCTGAAAACCCCAGAGCAGCAAAAAAGACAATATAAAATTTTTAAAAAGGCTAAGATGGACTTCCACAAGAAGGTTTTTTTTCGGGGACGGGTGTATAAAGGGGGTAAAGATATAAACAAACTACCTAATTCACAACCCTATCTCCAGCAGTATTTACTCTTGCAAGCTTAGTGGAGTTGTGGGAGAGGTGTGGGAACTAAGAAGTTGACCAAGAATACAAAATGACTACTTTGCCTATTCCAATGCACTTTTCCTTCCCTCACATCAGCTAACATTCACCTAGAAGGCACAGCATAAAATGAATACCACTGGTCAGCTGATCTGATCAAAACATTTTAAAAGGGGGGGGGCGCAAGGAGGACACTGTCACACCTCCCTTCTCAGAGGTGGTGATCACTCTTAGCCCCCACATCCTTCTGTGTTCCTGCAGGCTGGGTTCTAGTCTCTCCCCAAACCTAAGCTTTCCACACCCCCATCCTTCTGGGGAGCCCAGTTATCAGTCATCAGAGAAACTCGCGCCTCTTTAAGTACAGAAACGTGGTTCACATTTGTTGGGGGGTGGGGGCTGCCCAAGGCAGTGTCGCTGTTGACAGGTCATTGAGGTGGGGCTAGATCCTTAGGAACTGCATAGGGCATGCACGCCGGTTCACCACGTCCGCACCCACCCAGGGGAGGAAGAGCTAAGGTTCTCACAGGGCACAATCCCGCGAGCAGTGTGCGGAGTTCTGCGAAGCCGCCCTGGATGTGGTGGCGTCACTTCCCCCATTCCAGCAAGGGGAGGTGGAAGGGGAACATGGGTTAGACGCTCTCGCCTCACCAGGGTGTCCCTCTGGCCCGCTCTCCTGGCCCTGTGCTCGTCTGTGCCCGGTCCACGCACGCGAACGCCTCGGCTAGGGGAAAAGCCTAGAACACGTAGCCCACGAAGCAGAACATGAAGCCGCCACCCGAGGACGCCTGGGGACAGAGCAGGGGGAGGCGTTAGCGCGGAGCCGGCGGGGGCCGGGGGGCGGGGTTGGGGCTCGGTGAGAGTTCCCTTCACCTCTATCCTGAGCCTCCAGCCCTTCCTCCGCGCTTCCAGTCCCACTTCCGATTCCTACAAGTCGCGAGTCACGGAGCTCCTGGGCTCGCTTCCCGCGAAACCTCTAAGAGCTGCCCCCTGCCCCGCAAGAATGCATTACCTAGTGCCACGGTCACCGCTGCCGTCACAGGCACCCTCAACCCCACCCCTGGCCTGTCCGCGGTCCCTCTCTCTCTCTCTCCCACCCGCACCTGCCCCCAGCCTGCAAGCTCCCCGGGCCCGCAGGTGCGGGCAACAGCGGGATTCCACGCCCCGCAGAGGCCCACCAGCTTTGGGGAGGAGAAGGGGAGACACAGTGCAGGGCCGCTCCCAGGCCGATGTCCCAGGTGTGTTCGAACCCTCGAGTCACACTGCTTGGCGGGACGCTGATGGCCCGGAAGACACGTGGCCCCAGCCAGGGTGTCTCCTTGGCTCCCCTGTCTAAGTCTGAGGGAGAGGGTGGGATTCTAAACCCTTTGGGATCCTGCCTGCGCTGCGTGCCTGCCTCTCCAACCTCTCTGCAAAGGGCTTCTCTCATTCCGGATCCCTGAAACCTTTAGAAACACACTGCTTAATCTGCTGGATGATTCTGCCTGCTTTTTGGAAATATTATACAGTGGGGAGGAAGGGGGATCAACTGAGCTTTCTTGAATAGTTATGGTAAATTTTGAGGCAAAAAATATAATTTCAGTCGATGTCCCTACAGTAGTGGCCTTTTATGGATATGAACCTACATGTCATCCACAAAGTGTTTAGACTGTACTTAGGAACATCTTCCACTTGTGGATTTGTTTCCATTGAAATTCATTTCCATAGAATTTAAGCTGCTATTAATTACTGATGTGACAATCTGAGGGTCCACAGACAGCCTCTTTGTGAAGAAGGAAGTGATTTTTATGCAGTGTTGAACACCAGCAGTATAAATTATGTTCCCTGCCTTCCCTGAGGGAGTCTTTGTGATAGTGACCAAGTCAAGCTGACTGCCGAAGTGTGCCCTCCTTTTCTCTTCCAGTCTGTGCCATCTTAGTCAAGAAACATGGAGGTAATTCACGGCAGGCCCTATTGTTGCAGAGAGCTTGAAGGAGCTGACATACTGTCCAATACCTTCTACTCTAATGAATTGCACACTCCGCTACAAACAACTGTTCGTCCAACTGCCTCAGAGGACAGGTAAAACAAAAACTAGAGAACATAAATAAGTAAAAAGGGCTTTAATTCATTAGTTTATTTTTCTATGTGATATATGTGAGAAAAAAACATTCAGTTGGGGGCTTTCTGTTTTCACATCATAGGGATGCCATAACATGACAATTAACTATGAGGTATCCATATCTGTTAGGCAATTGATCAAAAGTAAGTTGGTATATTTTTGCAAGAAAGACATCAATTTTATCCACTACATTTTAGAACTCCAGAATGATCAGATCTAGAATGATCCTTCATTTGAAAACTAATCTTTTTTTTTTTTAAGATTTTATTTATTTGACAGACAGAGATCACACAAGTAGGCAGAGAGGCAGGCAGACAGAGGGGAAGCAGGCTCCCTGCTGAGCAGAGAGCCCAATGTGGGGCTCCATCCCAGGACCCTGAGATCATGATCTGAGCTGAAGGCAGAGACTTAACCCATTGAGCCTCCCAAGCACCCCCAAAATTGACCTGTTTTAATCAAACTTTTTATTTTATAAGGAGTAGTGTAGTGGTTCCCTAACATCCCCTAACACCATCTGTTCAAAAACAGTCCCAGAATCTGTTATTCACAGTTGCTACCTAAATATTTGCTTTATTGAATTTCCTGTAACATATTAACTACAAATTATTATTAAAATTGCCCCTAATGTATATTGAGTAATTACTGTAAGTGGGCACTGAACCAAATGCTTTGAATGTAGCAGTCCTTTTAATCCTCCCAGCAACCCTGTAAATACTGTCCATTATCCTCATTTTACATATGAAGTAACAGGTACAAACAAGTAATTTTCCAAGATCTTAGGGCCAGCTTTCTGTATTTATTTGAATCATTTTGAGGCTCTCCCCCCGCCCCAAAAAATCTCAAAACACTTGGACAGTGAAAAAACAGCCTGTGTGGTTGTTTTATTTTGTTTATTTCAGTTGGTCAAATCTCTCATTTAAGAATTCCTTCTTTAAGAAATCACACAGAGGGGCACCTGGGTGGTTCAGTGGGTTAAAGCCTCTGCCTTCGGCTCAGGTCATGATCCCAGGGTCCTGGGATCGAGCCCCACATTGGGCTCTCTGCTCAGCCGGAAGCCTGCTTCCCTCTCTCTCTCTGCCTGCCTCTCTGTCTGCTTGTGATCTCCATCTGTCAAATAAAAAAAATAATAATAATTTTAAAAATTTAAAAAAAAAAAGAAATCACACAGAAAGCCACCCAGCCTCAGTTTACACTTCCAACATGGAATGTCTCTACCACACAGGCAATCCATCCCAATTCTGAATGCTACTGATTACTAGGTAATTTTCTTTCTACTGAGAACATTTTTCCTCCCCCAAATTTCTGTCCGCTGATCCCAGTTCTTTCCAAAGCCACGCAAAATAAGAATAATCTATCAACTCCATGACAGCAGCCCTTCAAGAGTTCAAAGATCCTTTGGCACTGTAAGAATTCTCTTTGCCAGACTAAACACTGGTTCTCTATAGACTTTACTCTTTCTTCCATTGAGGCTTTTACTATCTTGATCAGATTTCCATGGATGTAGTCCAGTTTGTAAATATGCCCTTTATATGAAAAAAGAAGAAAGCTTTTCTTTTCTAATGATAAAACTAACACATGTTCCTTATAAATAATTTAGAAATCATGTATATCCATAAAGAAAACAAACTTCCCATTTTCTAACAGAAGGAAAAGCTATGAAATTAAAGCATAAGAGAGAAAAACCCCATACTTCCTTTATCCAGAATAACCACCGTTAACATCTCAGTATGTGTCTTCTCCATTTTTTAAATTTAAAGATCGTATTTAACATATTTTTTGTAAACTGGATTTTTCACTTAATGAAAAGGAATACTTTCATATTTGTGAGAAAGAGGGCCCAGCTCACGTACACTGAGTCAGTCCTTGCTGCACATGCTCTTCTGCTACCTGATTCCTGAAAATGGCTGTCAGTTGGATCAGATTAGGCAAGGTTTCCCTTGAGTCAAAGGGAACTCTTAGCAGACTGTGCATGATCTGGGAACAGGCAACTGTCCCTGGCTCAAAAGTAATATAAAACTTTATATTTAGCCAAAAGGGATCAGAGCAGGAATTTAAGGCTATCCTATCTGAATGAACTCACTATCCCCTCAAAAGCACTTATGTAAGGCTTTTCACTGAAATGTTTGTCTCTTCTACCTACCAAGCTATGGTTGGTTAGTAATTGGTTCCAAACCTTTTAGCTGGCATGAAATTTAAGAGAAGCATCTTTGAGAAAATGCTGCTTTTTGTTAACTGATTATACAATTAAATACAACATATGTTCAGTTACCTATAAACTGCAATAAGGTACTACTTGAAGCAAAAGGTAGGTACAAATCCATGTTCCTGATTCCTAATAACTTCCTTTCGCTTTAATCCATGTGAATTTTTTCCTATCATAATCCCCAAATGGGAGAGCCAGGATGATCATGCATTCTCACAAACCTTCCTATTAACTCCCTCTTAAAAAGCAGCTGGGCAGCTTACAGAAACAGAAGTTCTCTTTTTCTTCTGAACTGCTCTGAAAAGTGGTCATCAAGTTAACACTGGTACCTCTACTCTCAATGCTGAGGCTTACTTCTTCAGAGCACAGTCAGGGTCTGTGGCTCCCAACTCAAGCCTCAAGGTATCGTATCTCAAGAGCAAAGCAAGACAAGAAGCTCCTAGACTTCAGGAATCACCCTTCATAATGCTAAGGGTGAACATGAATCCCTGCAGATGTTAGCTCTCAACAGTTCACCTTTCCGAACTTGGACATGCTTAAGGCGATACTTGTTTTAAAATATCATGTGTTCTGAACTCAGCCGTTTTAACAACAATGCAGAATGACTCCTCACATCAGCATACTTTTTTCTTTTCTGAATAGGTAGTCTAGCTGCACTGGTTGCCCAGCACCAGTGTGCGGACACATCAGAACCACGTGAGCAGCTTTCTAAAATAGAGATTCTCAGGCTCAGTCTGGAGATATTCTGGCTCACAAGGTCTGCGGTGAAATCTTCATTTTTAGAAGTTTCTCAGCTTACTTTGAGAACCAGTGGGCTAGCAGAAAGCACTGAAAATGCTTTCTTACGCACAAAGTGCTGAAAATGCTTTCTTACGCCCAAAGCGTAAGAAAACCAGGACTGTGGTTCTGGCTTACCCTCTGGCTAAAGGGGAGTTACTCTTTATCCTTCAGTTACTTTCTTCACTGATGGGTTTTAGAGCAATTATAGTATTCACTATTATATATACTCTGACTTGATCTCCTTTAAAGATATCAATAAGCAAGTGGTATTCTTTTGTATTCCTTCCAGTGAAAATTAAAGAATGGCTGGTCTAGCTATTCAAAATCATGACAGATGTCTATCTCTGTTTTCCATTCAATTGACATCTCCTTACCTCTAGCAAGTTCTCTAGTTCATTAAGCAAACAAACATCAAGGAAGCACCTTGAGAATTATTTAAGATTTCGTCCAATGGAAAAAAGACAGACTCTTCAATAAATGGTGTTAGGAAAATTGGACAGCCACATGCAGAAAAATGAAATTGGACCATTTCCTTACACCACACACAAAAATAGACTCAAAATGGATGAAGGACCTCAATGTGAGAAAGGAATCCATCAAAATCCTTGAGGAGAACACAGGCAGCAACCTCTTCGACCTCAGCCGCAGCAACATCTTCCTAGGAACAACGCCAAAGGCAAGGGAAGCAAGGGCAAAAATGAACTATTGGGATTTCATGAAGATCAAAAGCTTTTGCACAGCAAAGGAAACAGTTAACAAAATCAAAAGACAGCTGACAGAATGGGAGAAGATATTTGCAAACGACATATCAGATAAAGGACTAGTGTCCAAAATCTATAAAGAACTTAGCAAACTCAACACCCAAAGAACAAATAATCCAATCAAGAAATGGGCAGAGGACATGAACAGACATTTCTGCAAAGAAGACAACCAGATGGGCAACAGACACATGAAAAAGTGCTCCATATCACTCAGCATCAGGGAAATACAAATCAAAACCACAATGAGATATCACCTTACACCAGTCAGAATGGCTAAAATCAACAAGTCAGGAAATGACAGATGCTGGCGAGGATGCGGAGAAAGGGGAACCCTCCTACGCTGTTGGTGGGAATGCAAGCTGGTGCAGCCACTCTGGAAAACAGCATGGAGGTTCCTCAAAATGTTGAAAATAGAACTGCCCTATGACCCAGCAATTGCACTACTGGGTATTTACCCTAAAGATACAAACGTGGTGATCCGAAGGGGCACGTGCACCGAATGTTTATAGCAGCAATGTCCATAATAGCCAAACTATGGAAAGAACCTAGATGTCCAGAAAGAGATGAATGGATAAAGAAGATGTGATGTATATATACACAATGGAATACTATGCAGCCATCAAAAGAAATGAAATCTTGCCATTTGCGACAACATGGATGGAACTAGAGTGTATCATGCTTAGAGAATTATTTAAGATTTCATCAAACATTCCCATTTGGTTTCTGGATTCATTCAATTGCTTTAGGATTCCTGAATTTATTTTTATTTATTTATTTATTTATTTATTTATTTATTTATTTATTTATTTATTT
>NC_081560.1:50281138-50565596 GCF_022355385.1 Mustela nigripes
TTTGCCACAAGTCCTCTGCCAACTAAAAATGAGAGTATGTTTGTTCTGAGCTATCCTTTAATCATTCCTTCCAATAATTACTGGCTAGATTCAGCCCCCATGTAGAATGTAATGCTCTAAACTCCCTAGTGACTCCAAAGTAAGATGCTGGTTCAACCATAGGAAACCTATCTATCTCAAAAGCAAGTAAACAATTTTATGTGGCCACAAACTGCAATGCTAACAATTTACTGTTATTTTCTTTGCTGTGGTGACATGTATTATTTAAGCTTTCAAATTATTTAATCCTAAAATTTCAATATTTATTTTAATTAGTTCCTTCTATAAGATGCTGTTAGTATTCAAGCTAAGGGGGGGATATGTGAGACACTAAAATAAAGGAAACTAGGACTTATTTTTGCTTTTGCCTTTTATTTTATTTTAATTTTTTTAGATTTTATTTATTTATTTATTTGACAGACAGAGATCACAAGTAGGTAGAGAGGCAGGCAGAGAGAGATGGTGGGGGGAGGGGAGCAGACCCCTTGCCGAGCAGAGACCCCCCCAATGTGGGGCTCAATCCCAGGACCCTGAGCTCATGACCCAAGAGGAAGGCAGAGGCTTTAACCCACTGAGCCACCCAGGCGCCCCTTGTCTTTTAAGTGGCTTCCTGCAACTTACTAACTTTAGATGGATGCCCACCCAAATGATTAACATTTTCTCCTGGCTTGTCTTCCTAGGACAATATAATATATGGAGATCAGATGTTGGGAAATTGACTCATCTAATTTAAATATAACTTTTTAGTACAAATGTAGTAATCTGAAGGTCACATGCACTTGAATATTTATAGAAGCAATGTCCACAATAGCCAAAGGATGAAAAGAACCTAGATGTCCAACAACAGATAAATAAATAAAGAAGATGTAATATGCGTGCGTGCGCGCACACACACAGGAATACTATGCAGCCACCAAAAATCCAAAATCTTGGCATTTGCAATGACGTGGATGGAGCTAGAGGGTATTATGAGAAGCGAAATAAGTCAGTCAGAGAAAGACAATTATATATGATCTCTCTGATATGAGGAATTGAGAGGTAGGGCAGGGGGGTTATGGGGGTAGGGAGAGAAAAAGTGAAACAAGATGGGACCAGGGAGGGAGAAAAACCATAAGAGACTCTTAATCTCAGGAAACAAACTAAGGGTTGCTGTGGGGTCGGGTAGGGATAGTGTATCTGGGTTATGGACACTGGGGAGGGCATATGCTATGGTGAGTGCTGTGAACTGTGTAAGACTGATAATTCACAGACCTGTACCCCTGAAGCAAATAATACATTATATGTTAATAAAAATAAATAAATATAACTTTTTAAAAACTTAGATATTAAAGCTTTGGTTGCCATCAATCAAATGTGTTTAAATATTTTTCACTTGTCAAGCCCTTCATACCATGTCTACTTATCACAGCCATAAAGCTGGTGAAGGCCTGAGAGGTCTGTGAGCTGAATACCGCCATGCCTTCTACAGCACCCTAAATCAGTGGTCACCCAGGTTCTCCTTGACAAGCAAGTACAGAGGCTGGCAAACTTCTGTAAAGGGTCAGACAGTAAATGCAACTGACCACTGAACAACATAGGTTTGAACTGCATGGGTTCGTGTATGTGCAGATTTTTTTCCATAAATACAATATAGTGATATAAATGTATTTTCTTTTCCTCATGATTTTCTTAACATTTTCTTTTCTCTAGCTCGCTTTATTGTAAGAATATAGTATGTAAGACCTATACCAAATATGTGTGCTCACATGTGTGTATAATATTTAAAAATAGTGTAATCAACTATTTATGTTATCTGTAAGTCTTCTGGTCAACAGTAGGCTATTAATAGTGAAGTTCCTGGGGAGTCAAAAGTTACATGCTGATTTTCAATGGCATAAGGGGTCGGTACCCTTAACTCCCACATCACTCAAGGGTCAACTGTATTTTAGGCTTTATCTATGGTCTCTGTCAAACTACTCAACTCTGCTATTGCAGGGCAAAAAGCAGCCACAGATAATAGACAATACATAATGAATGGTTGTGGATGCATTCCAATAGAATTTTACTAACAAAAACAGGCAGCAGGTTGGAGTTGGCCTGTAAGCCATAATTTGCCAATCCCTATCTAGTAACTTCACGAGATAAAGTATTCCATTTATAAGACAGTGCTAATTCTTCATTCCATTCAGCAGCTATTTACAGAGGGCTTACATTAAGCTGAGTGCTATACCGGTACAAAGAAGTTCCACATAGTCCTCTCTCTGAACTCCTCTCCTGTGTTTCTGGTTGTCTCCCCACTACACAGTTACAGTGCAAAGGGCTTATAAGGCCCCCAGGCTATTGTTCTTGTTGTCCTCTCCTGCTTCACCTCTTACCATACCACTTCTCCAATGTGCTCTAAATACCTGAATTCTATATCATCTCTACTGATTTGGCCCAAAATTCAACTCCACTTCTCAGCCCTTAAAATCAAAATAAATTCTACTCAAATCTTTATTCCATACATTCTGGAGGTCCAAAGCCTTCCTCAGAATATTCCACATTCCCAGGACAGGGGTGGGAGTGGTCACCAATAGACTTTCTGACTTTGTTTTCCTTTGGTTCTACTTCTGCTGCTTTTGTTCAGTAACACTTTGACCCAGATGTGAAACACAGTCATTCTCCAGTTTCCTCCAAAGACCTCATCCACACAGATCATTTGTGAGCCTGGTAAACTTCCCTGATCAGTTAGGGATCAAAAGGAAGAATCACATCTGATTCCTATGAAAAGTAACTGTTGAATGGGGCAACGCTTTTAAAACTTTTGCATGTGTAACAATCATCAAGAGGGCTTTATTAAAACAGATTATGCCCTCCGCCAAGAAATTCTGATTCCTAGCCCTGAGGGAAAGCCTGAGAATTTATATTTCTAGTAAGCTTTTAAGAGATGTTGATGTTGGGTCTGGATAGCTCAGTCAGTTGAGCAGCCAATTCTTGGTTTTGGATCAGATCCTGATCTCAGGGTTTTAGGATCAAGCCACGTGTCAGGCTCCATGCTTAGCACGGAGTCTGCTTGAGGATTCTCTCTCTCTCTCCCCCTCCACCTCTGCCCCTCACTCCACCTGTGAGCTCAAATTCTCTCAAATAAATAAATAAATAAATCTTTTTTAAAAAGAGAAATGCTGCTGCTACTGTTAGTCCATGGTCCGCACTTTGAGAACCACTATTAAAGGAGCTCTAGATAAAAATTAGGAGCAAGGGCTTCTGCTCCTTTACGTGACTTTCCATTTTTTAAAATATATTTTATTTATTTGACAGACAGAGATCACAACTAGGCAGAGAAGCAGGCAAAGAGAGAGGTGGGGGGAAGCAGGCTCCCTGTTGAGCAGAGAGCCTGATGCGGGGCTTGATCCCAGGACACTGAGATCATGACCTGAGCTGAAGGCAGAGGCTTAACCCACTGAGCTACCCAGGCACCCCATGACTTTCCATTTTTAAAAATTAAAAGACAATCTGCATGTCCATCGATAGATAAATGTGTAAAGAAGATGTGTGGGGTGCGTGTGTGTGTGTGTGTGTGTGTGTGTGTGTAAGTAATGGAATATTACTCAGCCATCAGAAAGAATGAAATCTTGTCATTTGCAACAATGTGGGTGAACTAGAGAGTATTACGCCAAGCAAAATAAGTCAGTCAGAGAAAGACAAATATCATATAATTTCACTTAAATGTGGAATTAAGGAAACAAAACAGAGGGTATATGGGTGGCTCAGTTGGTTAAGTGACTGCCTTCAGCTCAAGTCATGACCCTGGAGTACCAGGCTCCCTGCTCAGCAGGGAATCTCCTTCTCCCTCTGACCCTACCCCCCCTCATGCTCTCTCTCAAATAAATAAATAAAACCTTAAAAAAAAGAAGGAAACAAAACAAATGAACATAGGGGAAGGGAAGGAAAAATAAGATGAAAGCAGAGAGGGAGACAAATTATATAAGACTTAACTATAGGAAAGAAACTGCTGGAGGGTAGGACGATGGAGGGATGGGGTAACTGGGTGATGGGCATTAAGGAGAGCACTTGACAGAAGGAGCACTGGGTGTTACATGCAACTGATGAATCACTAAATTCTACCTCTGAAACTAATAATATGCTCAAATGTTAATTAAACTGGATTTAAATTAAAAAAAAAAATCTCTAGCTAAGACCATTCAAGGGGGAAAAACTATTCTTTTGAACAAAAGGTGCTGGGACAACTGGATATCCACATGCACAAGAATGAAGCTGTATCCTTATCTCACACCATGAATAGAAATTAACAACATATCAACATGGATCAAAGACCTAAGTGTGTAACAGCTAAAACTATAAAAACTGTTAAAAGAAAACATATGGGTAGATCTTCATGATCTTGGATTCAGCACTATATTCTTGACACTAAAAGCACAAGAAACAAGAGAAAACAGATAAACTGGACTTCATCAAGATTAAAATAAAAAACTTTGTGCTTCAAAGGATACTACCAAGAAAATGAAAAGACAACATAGAGACAAAGTAAGAGAAAATATTTGCAAATCCTATATCTGAGAAGGGACTCCTACTATCTAGTAATTTTACACCTCAGTAATAAAAAAAAGCCCAATTTAAAAATGACAAAGGATCTGAGTAACAGACATTTCTCCAAAGAACATATACAAATGGCCAATAAGTATGTGAAAAGATGCTCAACATCATTAGTCATTAGGAAAATGCAAATCAGAACCACAAAGAGCTACTATTCCCAGGCACTAGGAAGGCTGTATAAAAAAAGAGAGAGAGGAGATTAGTGGCTGCTTTGGCCTGGGTGGGGAAGGCCAAGTGGGGAAATGATGGCTAAAGGGTACAAGGTTTCTTTTTGAGGTGATAAAAGGTTCTAAAATTATTGTGATGGTTATACATATTTGTGAATATACTAAAAACCATTTAATTGTTCACTTTAAATGGATGACTCATATGGAATGTAAACTGTATCTCAGTAAAGATGTTTAAAAGAAATTAGCACATGAATAACAGTAAAAAAATAATAGTCATCATCTGTAGGCCCTCAAGAATTTAACCTTGTTCCTTCAGCAATCTGATGATGTCTTTCATAGCTGTGTATTGACTTCCTTGTCTAGTTTTAAATACTTTGATGGCAAAAATTAGGCTTTTGGCATAAGGATACCACTCTAATACTTTTCAGCATTGTCCCAAAGGTAATGACTCTGCTGAGGATTCAGTGCAGTTACAATGCGACAGTGCAGTGATTCTCAGTATTTTTCAAAGATGAGGATCTCTTTGATTTTCTGTTCATTGTCAACAGTTTTTATCTCCCACACACGTGTCATGATTCATTGACTGACACTGAAAAAGAACATAATGACCAGAAGCTTTTATGTATTTGACAATGCTTTACAATGAAGTTTCATTTAAGTATGCAATGCCCACATGTATTTGAAAATTGGTAGTGTGGTATTCGTAAGATGTTTGTTTATTTGTTCTACAGATCATTCTTAGTGAGCTTGTGATTTTGCTGACTCCTGAAATAATGCTGACTCCCCCTGTGTCCTACTGCCCCATTATTTAGGCATATCATTATTACTTTCATATCATAGATCTCTCGTGAGCGAAATAGCATATATTAGGTGCATGATACAGTGCTTGGCATTTAAGTGATCTCCATCTTGCTTTCCCTTTCCTGTGTTACCATCAGCCAGTTTTGAACAAAGGGACATTCTGGGGTCTTCTGGGTAGTTTGATTCCAATGGGACAGAGTTTCAGGCAGTGAATGGGGGGTGGGGGCAGGCCACGTCTCTGAGAGGGTGGGTGAGAAGGCATGGAAGATCTCCTAGAGCAACAGTGTATCTCATAATTTACCCAGCACAGAGAAGTCCCTATTTTAAAAATGCAATCCAAAAGTAATTTTGAGGGGTCCCTGGGTGGCTCAGCGGGTTAAAGCCTCTGCCTTCGGCTCAGGTCATGATCCCGGGATCTTGGGATCAAGCCCCGCATCAGGCTCTCTGCTCTGCAGGGAGCCTATTTACCCATTTACCCACCCCACTGCCTGCCTCTCTGTACTTGTGATCTCTGTCAAATAAATAAAATCTTTAAAAAAAAAAAAAAAAGTAATTTTGAAGCTATAGGAACTTTGTCTTAGTTTCTTCAGGCTGCTGTAACAAAATAGCATAGACTGGGTTGCTTCTTACAAACAGCATTTCCTTCTCCCAGTTCTGGAGGCTTCAAGTCCAGGATCATAATGCCAGCATGGTCACATTCTGGTGAAAGCCTTCCTCCTAGTTGAGACCTGCCACCTTCTTTCTTTCTTTTTTTTTTGTTAATTTTTAATTTTTTATCAACATATAATGTATTATTAGCCCCAGGGGTACAGGTCTGTGAATCATCAGGCTTACACAATTCGCAGCACTCACCATAGCACATACCCTCCCCAATGTCCATAACCCAACCATCATCTCCCTACACCCCTCCCCCCAGCAACCCTCAGTTTGTTTTGTGAGATTAAGAGTTTCTTATGGTTTGTTTGCTTCCCAATCCTATCTTGTTTCATTTTTTCCTTCACTACCCCCCAAACTCCCCACGTTGCCTCTCGCATTCTTCATATCAGGGAGATCGTATGATAATTATCTTTCTCTGACTAACTTATTTCGCTCAGCACAATACCCTCTAGTTCCATCCACGTCGTCGCAAATGGCAAGATTTCATTTCTTTTGATGGCTGCATAGTATTACATTGTATATGTATACATCACATCTTCTTTACCCATTCATCTGTTCATGGACATCTAGGTTCTTTCCATAGTTTGGCCATTGTGGATATTGCTGCTATAAACATTCAGGTGCATGTGCCACTTCCAATCACTACATTTGTATCTTTAGGGTAAATACCCAGTAGTGCGATTGCTGGGTCATAGGGTAGCTCTATTCTCAACTTTTTGAGGAACCTCCATGCTGTTTTCCAGAATGGTTGCACCAGCTTGCATTCCCACCAACAGTATAGGAGGGTTCCCCTTTCTCCACATCCTTGCCAGCATTTGTCATTTCCTGACTTGTTAATTTTAGCCATTCTGACTGGTGTGGGTGGTATCTCATGTGGTTTTGATTTGTATTTCCCTGATGCTGAGTGATGTGGAGCACTTTTTCATGTGTCTGTTGGCCATCTGGATGTCTTCTTTGCAGAAATGTCTGTTCATGTCCTCTGCCCATTTCTTGATTGGATTATTTGTTCCTGGGTGTTGAGTTTGATAAGTTCTTTATAGATTTTGGATACTAGCCCTTTATCTGATATGCCATTTGCAAATATCTTCTCCCATTGTCTTTTGGTTTTGTTGAGTGATTCCTTTGCTGTGCAAAAGCTTTTGACCTTGATGATGTCCCAATAGTTCATTTTAGCCCTTGTTTCGCTTGCCATTAGTGATGTTTCTAGGAAGAAGTTGCTGCAGCTGAGGTTGAATAGGTTGCTGCCTATATTCTCCTTAAGGATTTTGATGGATTCCTTTCTCCCACTGAGGTCCTTCATCCATTTGGAGTTTATTCTTGTGTGTGGTGTAAGGAAATGGTCCAATTTCATTTTTCTG
Source organism: Mustela nigripes (assembly GCF_022355385.1). Classification (NCBI taxonomy): domain Eukaryota; kingdom Metazoa; phylum Chordata; class Mammalia; order Carnivora; family Mustelidae; genus Mustela; species Mustela nigripes. Next base: position 50,288,736 of record NC_081560.1, read on the forward strand.
CATGTGGCTGTTCAATTTTCCCAACACCATTTGCTGAAGAGACTGTCTTTTTTCCATTGGGCATTCTTTCCTGCTTTGTCAAAGATTAGTTGACCCTAGAGTTGAGAGTCTATTTCTGGGCTCTCTATTCTGTTCCATTGATCTACATGTCTGTTTGTGGAGACCTGGCACCTTCTTGCTGTGTCCTCACATGGTGGAGGGGGCTAGTAAGCTCTCAGGGGTCTCTCTTTTTTTTTTTTTTTTTTTTTAGGATTTTATTTATTTATTTGGCAGACAGAGATCACAAGTAGGCAGAGAGGCAGGAAGAGAAAGAGAGGAGGAAGCAGGCTCCCTGCTGAGCAGAGAGCCTGATGTGGGGCTCGATCCCAGTACCCTGGGATCATGACCTGAGCCAAAGGCAGAGGCTTTAACCCACTGAGCCACCCAGGCGCCCCATCAGGGGTCTCTTTCATAAGAGCTTTAGTCCCACTCATGATGACTCTCTTCCGACCTAGTCACTGAATAAAGGCCCCATTTTCTTCTACCATCACATCGGGCATTAGGATTTCAACCTATGGACTTTGGGGACAAAAACATTCTGACCACTGCATTCCATGTTGAAATTATTTCAGAAGTCTCTCTTTTCTCATAGGTATCAGGAATTAAGGGAGTCACACCAACAATGTAGACATCGATGGGGTGCTGATAGGGAATATGGTGGGATAATGCCCATTTCACTCCCTGAGGAACACAGGCGAAAATGTAGATCTCCTCGTGTCATGGGCAAAGGACATCAGCATTATGGATTTGGTGGAGAAACCTGGCCGAGGTAAGTAAACTTTCTGCCCTTCACACAGAGGTCTTTATTTTTCATTTTTCTTTATTTCTACTATGAGTTAAATCTACCTCCAAACTTACTTCTTTTACTTTTTATGAAAAGACACAGATGGAAAAACTAATTATATAATTTCTAATTCTGAAATCAGTAAAAAAAAAAAAAATCTGTGTTTATGGATATTTCTGCAATCCTTAAAGATGTTTAAGTATTGTGGTCAGAAATTTTGATTAATTCCCTTGCTAATCACATTTTATCTAAAACTAGACGGGAATATTCCTGAGAGACATTAAATTAAAAATGTTTTTGCTTGAGCAAATAGCTGGCCTAATTTGTAAAGACGTTGTTGATTTGGGGAACTTTTGATTTCTAATTGTTCATCAATCTGTACTCATCAGAAACTACTGGGCACCATTTTCAAGTATTAAAATATTGCAATAATCATTTATAACTTTTACAGTCACTTTCTTTTCTTTTCTTTTTTAAACATTTTATTTATTTATTTGACAGAACAGAGATCACAAGTAGGCAGAGAGGCAGGCAGAGAGAGAGGAGGAAGCAGACTCTCCACGGAGCAGAGAGTCCGATGCGGGGCTCGATCCCAGGACCCTGGGATCATGACCTGAGCCAAAGGCAGAGGTTTAACCCACTGAGCCACCAGGCGCCCTTACAGTCACTTTCAACAATTTTATTCAAAACACATTAAAACTGAAGAGAAAGCAAAAAAATCTGAGCAAATTAAATGTCACATTAACTATTTGCAAAAAATATGAAACTTCAAAAAAAAAACTATGAAATTTACTCAAAGCACAATCAACCTTTAACACGGTACCTACCTACTTGCTTTTATCTAACAAACCTGCTTACCTAGTTTACAACAATCTAGCTAAAGCCATTAAAAAAAAATAAAGGAAGACAAGCTGCAAGTAGAGAAAGAGCCACATTAATGACATGTGGCAGCCAACAACTTTAATGAAGCCTCAATAAAAAGCAGGCAAATGAAAAGGCCTGTCAGTCCTATTAGATGCAAATATTGATACATTATCAGATAGCAAGGACCTCAAGATCATTCATTCATCCAACACTTTTTTTTAAGTCCCCACTCTCATGGAACTTACTTTATGATATAATACCGATCTATAATATCTTTCCAAGGAAACTATTGTTCTCCTGGTTTTACAATACACAGCAGGAACTTTCCCTGGATCAGACAACTATGAAGTTGTGGAAAGGGACTGGAGTCCATGTTTCTTTGGGCCCAAAGCCCAAGCAAATTCTTTCATCCGCTCATTCCATTCATGATTTACTCTAGCTATTCATTTATGCAACAATTTGAGTATAGTAAGTATTGTGCTAGATACTAGAGGTACAGCTCCTTATGGAGTTTATGTGGGTTACCCTCGAAATTTATGTATTTAAAAAATGCACAACCTTCTAAAAGGATCAGAATTGTACTCACAGAATCCTAGAGCAAAGAGAGACCCAAAGAGGAGTGTCTTAAGGGAAATCAGTTTGAAATAAGAGGTTTGTGTCTGCTGCCTCACTGAAGGCAGCCTTGGGTAGGCCACTGGGAGATGAAGTACTTGTTCCAATTAGAATACCCACCATCCCCGACTCAGAAATGCAGGTTCCTGTGTTCTGTTCTCTTCATATCCTTTTAGGTCAAATGTAACCACTTTGGCGTATTTATCTCTTAAAAATATATTTAGGACACAGTTCTGTTTTCAGATATAACGCACATCCCTTGACAAACCACTACAACATAGTTTTTACTTGTTTCTTAATAGGGAATAACTTGTGTCACAGTATTTTTCTTTCTCCCAAAAAAAGGGCCTTTTATACAAAATAATAAGAGTATTCTCTAGCTCTCTGAGGTGTGAAGCCTCACGTGGTCCACATAAGAGCTTGTGCTACCAATCATACTCTACTACCTTCCCTGCTGGGGATTTGCAGGGGAGTGCTGTGGTGACAAACAGGCATCACTTATCAGAAACAGGATCACTCCTTTGCTTCACCAGCCCTCCTGTCATCTGACTTGGCAAACTGAAAGTACCTACTGCTTAGAAAAGTATCGAGTGAAATGTCCTACGGTATGTCATTGTTAAGAAAGTAAAAGAACATGGCTTACTAATGGAATTATGATCACATGCATTTATATATGCATTTTCCAGTGCAACGTCCCCCTTCCCAATGTCACTCTTCCTCCCAGCGCTTCATGACATAACTATATCTAAGTAAAACTCTTGTAAAGAACTTTAACAGTATCTACTTAACCAGAGGGGCAAGTTTCAGAAATTCCAAGCAAAGCTGTCATCACCTAATTTGGCACACATTCATTTAGAAGAATGATGTTACAAAGTAATAAAAATTTGTAACTTCATTTTCACTTCCATAAACACTTCTCTTTTTTTTAAGATTTTATGTATTTATTGAGAAAGTGCACATGTGTGTGTGAAAGCAGAGACAGCGCAGAAGGGGAGAAAGAGAGAATCTCAGGCCAACTCTGCACTGAGCGTGAAGCCCATGTGGGGCTCAATCTCACCCCCCTGAGATCATGACCTGAGCTGAAGCCAAGAGTCAGACGCTTAACCAACTGAGCCACCTAGGCGCCCCCATAAGCACTTCTTTTTATAAGTTAGTAAAGTAGCAACATTTTTACTTTATTTCAGAAAAAGGAAATGGATCTTCCTCTAAGGTACTGGCAAATGTTAAGAAGCTGTTAAATAGATATCCAGAGCTCTGTGAACTAAAGACTACTCTGAAATTCCTGCTAACTATAACTAGCACTCTATAATAATGATAAGTAGTAGGGGCAGTGGCAGTGGTGGTCATGGTAGTGATGCTTGAAGGTTAATGTTTATGAAGCAAAATCATAGAATATCCCTCTCCTGTTACCTAAATAAGTGAAATAAATGGGAAATTTACCAGCAGGCCCCTAAACAATACAAAAAGAACACCTTATGCTATTAATTTGAATGTGCTAAGGAAAGAAAATTATATGTAGTTTATTGCAGTTCTAACTAAATTTTCCTCAAGAGGGCATTTGGAGCAGGACACTTCTTTGGCCCAACATCTCTGGCCCTTAACCTAATACCAGTCTCATTCATTGTGACAACCAAAATAATACCAGCAGCCTGTACTTCCAGACTCTCCCTGGAAGTGCTGGAGGCACAGTGGAAAGCCACACTATTGGCTGAGAGGATTTATACCCAATCCCATCCCTTCATTCCAAATGCACATGGAGACTAGGTGAGTCAACAAAATCCTGATTTTGTTGTTCAGTGTTTGTTCAATGTTGTTGATGTGTGTTCAAATCCTCCAATTTGAAGAGAAGATTGAAAGTCTGAGTAGGTAATCCTGTTAGAGTAGAAAGAATGCCTCAAGAATAGAAGCCTCTATCTTAAAACAGTAAGATCTCAAGAGAGATGAAGTTGTGCAGAATGTGTACTCTTTCAGAATACTGCGATGACTGGAGGGAAGGTATGGCTACTTCCCTAACTGAAAGGAATGAGCCCTATAGAGGACATTTAACAGGATCTTAGACTGTCGTACCCCAGATGCTTGTATTCTATCTGACACAACCTCAGCACTTACTCTCTGCACCTCCATCCTGAGGCTAAAGAAATACAGAGACAATAATATTCCATCGTCAAGTCTGTAGAACAGACAGAAAGGCCAACTGATTTCAGATGACAGAATCAAGAATTTACTCACACTGTATCACAACAAATAGCTGGGTTTAGACAGAGCTGTTCAATTAAATACACACAACATGAGAACATATGGTAAGGCAATTTTGTAAAACAGGAAAAGAAAAGATATGATATATATGTATAATACATATATTACATATTTTTTTAATATATAAAACACATGAAGAAACTAGTCTGAGAAAAAACAGCCCAGGAAACAAAAGTAGATTCTCTAAAGGACAAAATAAGTATATGAATCTAATTAAAGATGATTAAATGATAGAACATTATAAAAGGGGAGATCACAGGGCTAAGGGAAAAATGAGAAAAACAACTACACAAAAGCATGCACAAATCTAGTACAAAAAGCAGCAGCAAGAAACCGGATAGATGTGACTGCACATCGGTAAGGCAGAGGGGAAAGATAAGGATATTAAAGCAATAAAAATGAAGATATGCTAAATTAAAAAGATAATAATTACTTATCATAAGGAAAACTAAAGTCCCAAATGTAGATCATCTAACAAGTAAAACAACAAATAATAAGTAAATCTAACAGAACTAAGTACTCAGAGATACACAAGAAAGTTCCCTTGAGGGCACCTGGGTGGCTCAGTGGGTTAAGCCGCTGCCTTCGGCTCAGGTCATGATCTCAGGGTCCTGGGATCGAGTCCCGCATCGGGCTCTCTGCTCAGCAGGGAGCCTGTTTCCTCCTCTCTCTCTCTCTGCCTGCCTCTCTGCCTACTTGTGATCTCTCTCTGTCAAATAAATAAATAAAATCTTTAAAAAAAAAAAAAGTTCCCTTGAAATTAAGAACTGAATCTGAAAATCAAAAAGACTTATCTAATACAATGGAAAAAAACTGAAGTGGAACTACTGACACTGAGATACAACCTGGTTATATTATTTTATTCACAAAGAAGCCTGTGTTCTCAGGCCACTCACATTCAAATCAAAGTCCAGGGCAGATATGGACGACTGGCAGAACGGAGGGTACACATTTGCACCCTGGTTGCTCAAGAGGCTGGAAGTAGATTTTCTGGATTCTTCCTGGGCAAATGGGATATTCAAAATGTGGAAAACTAACAAAATGTAGAGAGGGTGTTATAAAGATGCAAGCCATCTGTGCCAGCCAGCCAACTGCCATGCTAAATAACAGCAGCAAAGACAATAATATACTTTTCTATTCAACGTGGGGTCCAGGGACCGGCAGCATCAAGGAAACGGTGAATGCAAAATCTTGGACCGCCCCCCACCCCAGGTTGACCGAGACAAAATCCCCATTTTAAGAAAACCCCTCAGGTAATTCTAACATGTAACAAAATTGGAGAACTGCTGCCAGAGTAAGAAAATGCAAGACTTTTTCATACAAATGAAAATGCACTCACCTCCTCAAAAGGGGAAATTCAGAGACTTATCAGTTCCTGCATCCAGCTCCAAGTCCAAGAGCTCTGAGTGATGTTCTCCTCTCTAGTTCAGTTATAACCTTGTCCTGATATCCACAGCTATGCACTTAATGAAGTAAATCATCGTTAACACCCTATAAAGAGTAATAAAGAAATAAGGGAAAAAGGTGAATGCAAAAAAATAAAACTAGATAAATATGTTATAATATTTCCATGTTATATATATTACAGTCTATAAAAACATACTTGTATAATATCATTATCTATATATTAATATAATTACATACCTACATCCAAGTTCCCTTTCCCTCAGCCAGTACCTGAACTGGTAGGAGTTCATTACCTGGTGCAGGGCCTGCAGTTTTCTTCCTGAGAGATCTAGCAATTAGTGGTTCTGCCTGTGTGAAGCTACTCCAGTATTCCATTAAGTTTATGCCACTAGAAACAATACCAGGAGATGCCCAAAATATTCTTTAGATTCTAGAGACACTCCTTTTCCCCATCATGACATAACAGCAGTCCTCTTACTCTTGACATTCAGGATCAATCATCCCAATCTATTTGGTATAATCCCTTCTTGCCTGTTTCCCCCAATCATAAGGAACCCCAATTACCACATCATCAGTTCAACTTCCAATTCAATGGGGCCACTGTGTTTCCTGATGAAGCATTTCTCCCTTGACCTCAAAACCAGCAAAACTCAACGTGGCTGGGAAGGAAGTAAAATTTTTCTCAAGTGTAATAAGTGTAACAGTGAGAGGTACCACTCCCACTTCCACCCTTCATTTTTTTTACACCATCCATTCTGGCTAGAGAAACCATTTACTGGTCACTCATTCAGAGCATGTGCCACACTCTTAAGGACAAGCTTCAACCAGAAATGAATCTTCATTAGGCTCATCTACGTTCTGTAAAGTAAGTGTGTGTGTTCTCTATATTCAATCAGTGCTTTATTTCTTTGGTGGTAAATTGAGTTCCTTAGTCAAAAGTAGTATTCTGTAAGATGGCATGCAGCGAAGAAGGTATTCAGTAAATCCACTGGTGATGTAATTGGCAGAAGTTTAGTGAGAAGGAAAGGCAAATCCATCTTTGTAAGTATATACTCATGCTGGGATAAAGCACCTCTTTCCTGATGGAAGGGGTCCAGTGTAATCAACCTGCCCCCAGAGGGCTGACTAGCACACCTAAGGAGGTTTTTCTCTATGAGATACTTAGGGTTAGTGACTTCTGCTGGCAAACTCAGATGTGGCCAGGTGAGTTTGAAGAGAAGTTCATGTTGCTGAATCTACCCATGACTTCTGTCCTGCCTCCATGAAGCCACGGAGCAAGCCCTGGGGTGACTGGAGAGGGCCTGACTGATACAGAGTTGGTCACTTTATCTACCTAATTATGAAGTACCCTTCAAGCATTCTTGTGTGGTAAAAATAACCCTCACACTCTAGGACCATTCTCAGAGGCTGAAAAGCAAGTTTTTTAGAACCTATCTTGGGTAGGTGAGATAAAAGATGAGTATTTAAAAGATACGGGGAGCCACAAGTGACAGTTGAGCACCACCATACATCCTAAAACATTACAGGCACCAAGAGTGAAGGCTAATGTAAGCTATGAACTTTAGGTGGTAACAATGTAGGTTCATCAGCTGTAACACATGTACCACTCCGGTGGGGCGTGTTAATCGTGAGGGAGGCTTAGTATGTGTGAGGACGAAGGGTGTATAGGAAATTTATCTTCTCTCAACTTTGCTGTGAACCTAAAACTGCTCTAAAAAAATAAGTCTTTCTAAAAAAAATCAAAGACAAGGTCCAGTTTCCTCTAACCACTGCCCCACTAAACCCAGTTTCCTTCCTAGAGAGAACCACTGTTACCACTTTGGTATGTCTCCTTCACACTTTTTGTTCACAATTATATAATCGTACATGTACCCATTGACAATATATGCAGTATATTGTTTATGTGTGGAATCACTGCATATATAGTAGTAGGCAACTTGGTTCTTTTTTTCTCTTTACAATCTAGAGACTGTAAACACAGATCTATTAAATTATTTTTAATTTCTCTTTGTGTTCCACAATATAGATGCATCATGGACTATTTAGACATCTTCATATTGTTTCCTCTTTTTTTTTGGCATTAACTATATGTAATGAATATTCTTCTTATACAGGCTTCCTTGAGCTCAGGCACAAATATTCCTCTAGAGAAAATCCTTAGTGAAAGTTATGGGTCACAATATATGAATATTTTCAATTTCAGTAATATAGCCCAAATGCTTTATATTCTCATGGTAGTATATAATAATATCTATGTCCCCATACTCTTGGACAACTGTGTTATATTATCAAACTATAATTTTTGCCCATCTAATAAGTATAAAGGTTATCTTGGTTATCAGAGTACATTTCTCTGTTTGAGTACTTATGTTTATATTTTCTTATGTATGGTCATTTATATTCCCTTTTCAGATCTTATTCTTTGCCCATCCATTTTTATTGTATTTTAGTTACAGATTCTTATGTTCTACATATTAATCCTTTACATATCTTTCTGCAAAAATTTCTTCCAAACTTTTAGCTTTTTTTATTCCATCCTGTCTTCAAAAGTTTTTCTGCTGATGTTACAAAATTTCCTTTTAGATTTTGAGTTTAAAAGAAAAATATAATTTAAAATGTTTTCCTCACATGGGGCATCTGGGTGGCTCAGTCAGTGAAGCACTGGACTCTTGATTTCAGCTCAGGACATGATCTCAGGGTTGTGAGATTGAGCCTGCACTGTGCTCTGCCGGGGGCGCAAGCCTGGCTTAACATTCTCTCTCTCCCTCTCCCCCTCACCTCCTCCTCTCTCCCTTTATTTAAAAAAAAAAAAAAAAAAGTTTTCCCCACCACAAAGAAAAAAACATATTCTTGTATATCTTAATATTTGTTTTTCCCAATTCTTTAGATTTTTAATCCATCTGAAATTATCTTTATGCACAGTATGAAATACAAATCTATTCTTCTTCAAATGGCTAGTGAATTTTTCCTGCATTGTTTACTGAAAAGTAAATCCTTTTCCACTGACTTAAAATGCCACTTTTCATATACTGAATTTCCATATAAACATGGTTATATTATTTGTCTATTTGTCTTTTATATCTGACATCACTGCTTTAATTTGAAAAGGTGTTCAACTTAATCTTTTCTTTTCAGAAAACTTCCTATTGAACAATTCTATTATTTGACGCAGAATAAAAAAAGTGACATCTATGGAAATGATTCTTTGTAAGTTTGGGGTTTCTTTTCCTTATATTGGGACAAATAACTTTTTTAAGTAAAAATGAGTTTTATGAGAAATAAAAAAGCCCCAAAATGGGAACTTTTAGAAAAAGTGTTCCTTTTTTTTCTTAAACAGCTATCATTAATAATAGAAACCAAGACCAAAGAAACAGAAATAAAACAAATAATCCAAAACCCACTAAGAGTTTGTGGCATTTAACAAGAAAAAAACACAAAATATGGAATAGTAATGTTTGAAGGAATTCACACAAGTCATCTGGGTCCCTTTCCCTGCCTTTGACCTAGTTAATCTAGTAAGAATCAGTTAAATTTCTTAAAACATTCACAGAAAATGCCCCAGCTCCCTCAACAATAGTTTTCATCAGGATCTTATGAGCCTGGAGGTTAATTATGACAACTAACAAATAATTTGTAATAAAATTACTCCCTTAGTCTCCTTTTAGGATAGGAATATTTTTAATCAGAGGAGTTATTTTCCAGTGTATTATGTTTTCCTCTTTGAAATAGTTTGGGGTACATTATTACAAAAGCATACTTTTTAATTTTCATATAAAAATAAAACACTGACAACACTGAACTAAAAATGAAAATATCACTTCCTTCCCTTTAACTATTAGAACCGTTGGGACTATTTATAGGAAGAAAGTTAATACAGAGTTCAGCCACAAGAGGGAGCCAAAAAGACATGAATTTTGTGGTTGGTAGGCTCTGGTTACTGATCCCTTTGGGATCAGTAAACTTTGAAAAGTAAATGTAGAGTGCAGCAGTAAAATAATGGACGGGTTCAAGCCAAGGAACTGGTGTCTCTGAGCATTTTTAATTTTTATTCAAACTTTTAAACTTGTAATTTTTTGAAAAACTTTCCTTTATTTTTTCCATTTTAAAGTAAATGCATTTTAGGTATATTCTTGTCAATAGCATAGCTAAATTTGTCACTTGAGAAAAATTTTAGATGCTGATTTAATGTTTCATAGCCACCCTAGTAACAATACCCCTGGGATTCTTCATATTCACTGCCCCACCCATCCCAACTCAACCACAAATAAAACTAGAAGATATATTTCAGGTTTTTGGTTTTGTTTTTTTTTTTTTTTACTAGTACCAAGCCTACAAACCTGGAGTCCAAATAAAGAAAGACATAAGTTTCTTAAAATTAATGTGAACTATGTGTTTATAATACACTGTGGACTCAAAAAAGTATATAGCTTATGTACTACTTTCTAAATAAACATACAACAATTGAATAGTATATTTTATGGATCTTTGCTATCAACAGATAACATTATATTCATTTTTCGTGCCTGAAATATTTCAGAAATATCTGCATAGGCTGAAAATAAGTGTTGAGTCCAATAAAAGCAGGTAACATTCCTTCTCTAGTGTGGACTTTGCTCCTCAGGTTCAGTATTATTTCTTGGCAGGCAGGGCTCAGAGTAATTAGTAAATACACAACAGTGGCTCTTTTTTTGTAATTTAACATGATCTTGGCCTCAAATGAACTGATTCAGAAAAGACATGCCTCTAGGAACTTGTTCAGTTTTGTTCTAGCCCTTCTGTCAAGTGGGCAATATTTACGATCATGAGAGATCAGCAATCCTGGGCAAAGGGACAAAGCACACACAGTACTTACACATCTTGTCCCACCAGCCACTCAGTTCACTTTAGGTCATGTAATTGCACCACATGTATTGTGTCAGGCTGCCTCTGAGCACTTTGGCTATTGCCTGATTATGAGGGTGAATGTCAATAAGAACCAAAACCATATTATCATTAGAAGCAGTAAGTCCTGCACCTGTACTGCAAATAGGAAATGAAAAATGGGTGGTGAGTGGGACTAAAGTTAGATGGATCAACAGAAATGAGATATGAGGACATCGTATCTGTCTGGCCAATATCCAGTGTTCCAGAAAGCCAATCAAGAATATTATCATAAAGATAATACTGTAGTTTGAAAGTGGGATACATCATTATTCTTAAGCAAATTTCTAAAAGGAATGTATGCTTTTAAAAGTCCTTAATATTAAAAATTGGGATTTATTTCCTGTTTTTATTCTAGGATACCCAAACCACCTAATTCAACAGTAGGGTAAGTATATACTTATATTTTCCTTCCCTGTTACAATCAAGAAAGAAATATTGGCAATCCTCAGACAGTGTAAGGATAAATACACCTTTTCATGGAAGATTTTTTTTTTTAGGTTTTATTTATTTGACAGAGAGGGACACAGTGAGAGATGTATCACTAGCAAGGGGAGTAGGAGAGGGAGAAGCAGGCTCCCCGCTGAGCAGGGAGTCCAATGTGTGGCTCAATCCCAGGACTCTGGGATCATGATCTGAGCTGAAGGCAAACACTTAAAGACTGAGCCACCCAGGTGCCCCTCATGAAAGATTTTTTTTAACAAGTGGGAGGAGAGGCTATTATATACTGCTAACCTTTTTTAACAAGCTTTTTAATTTAGTAGAGTTTGAATTTATAGAATTACTTGAAAAATTGTATAAAACTCCTATATACCTCATACCCAGTTTCCCTATTAACAACATCCTATATTAGTATGGTATATTTGTCATAATTCATGAGTCATTATTGATGCATTGCTATTAACTAAAATCCATACTTTACTCAGATTGTTTAACAAACAAAAATAACCTTTATAATACATACAAGATATTGAATAAAATCTTGTATTATACATAGACTCAAGACACACAGAGTCCATAGCTTGCAGGTCTTAGAATAAAATATGTTTTGCTAAATCATTACCAGAAATAACTCAATACTATTAACTAGGAAACAGTTTCTAGAATCTGAGGGGAAAAAATTTCTGCCTTCATCCCAAATGATCATAATTAATCAGGGCCACTCCATGCCTTCCTAACTTCCTAACCTTTTATCCCTTCTTCACAAAGCCAAAATCCTAGCTACAGACAAAACCAAAAGGACCCAATAACTATGTATACACATTTTGCAAGCTTTCTATCAAGGGAACCAATTCCCAGGGGGAAAAAATGGCTTATGAAATTTTTGTGGTTCTTTTTTTGTAATTTAACATGATCTTGGCCTCAATCTCTACTTTCCGTTCATGTCTTTGTGATGAGAACAAGATACAATGAAAACCAATGTAATGGCCTTTGTCAGGAAGTCCTAACCAACATCAGATTAGTTGAAAATGGGGCCACCCTGCCCTGACCTCTGGGAGCATGCTAGCATTTACTTAGCTTGTTGAATGATCCTCTGATAAAGGTTAGAGATAAAGCAGTTACCACAAAGCCTACCATATAAATGCTTCACTGTTGTTGTTGTACTTATTGTTGGGATTATCATGTCAAGGCAATGTCCTCTGAGTAGAATTCCTATTCATACAGTAGTTACAATGTCTCAGGACCTTCCACATTACCCACTGAGATATTTTTGTACAAATGTGACCATTTTATGAAACAGTCATACCACATTTCCTTAAACTTCATCAAGTCTGTGGGAAATAGAACTGGAAGTTTAAAAAATTAATCCCTCATTGATTCCCCATTCCCACTAATTCATCCATCTTTGCTCAAACTGACACATACTAGGAAAAAATCCAAGAGAATCAGGACGAATCTTCTTCCCAGAGAAGTAAGTTAATCAGCACATATTGAGACAATCATTACACTCTATTAACTCAGCCATTCTTTCCAATATGTTTTGTGACTAAATGTCTTTGACTGTTGGACAGTATTTGAACCCCAGCCTTTCTCATTTCATTCTCCACTGTCCCTGGGATCTCTTTCTTGCCCAGGTCACCTGCTTCCTGACCACTTCACCTGCAGTCACCCAAGGCTCTGAATGTCTAAGAACTTCCCCTAGAACATGGGCTTTTTACTAGACCTCAGTAAACTCCATCCTTTTCCTAACTTAGATTGGACATCCTCCCCATGAGCAAAAATGTGTTCATTCCTGTTTTATTCACACAAATAGTTTGCTCAAACTATAAATGATCACTTATTTTCAAGCCAGTTTGTAAGGGGAAGTGAATTCAAGAGGGATAGTAAACTACAGAATGCACCAAATTCGACAATGGAAATATTTATTTAGAATAAATGGAAATTATTGTGTCTTCTATAAAATGAAGTACAGCTGGTATTGCTTCAAAGCAGTTACTAGGCTAGTGGTTTTATAATTACAAGGGACATCAGTCAGTTAGAATTGAGGAATGAAAGTCTTGATTCTGTGTTCTCATGTCATCACAGAGCTGATGAACTTGTGCCTCATACCAAGCATGTAGTAGTTGATGTGGTGCTTTTTAAGCAAAGTAAATAAGTTAGAAAAGTGCTTAGTGATTCACAATAAAATGAATCTACACCCAAGACAAAAATGTGTTCACCTGAGAAGAGTTTGTGACAAGGGCAAGAAAACCAATCACCATACACAAAAACAGAAAAAACTCGCTGGCCTTGTGAATGACTTTTGCTTGGGAGTCAACTTTTTCTCTTACAAATCAACCTTAACTTCTTGTGGTATCTAGGAGAGACCAGGAACTTGTTAAGAATCTTATACTGCTGGAGCCTCTGGGTGGCTCAGTGGGTTAAAGCCTCTGCCTTCGGCTCAGGTCATGATCCTAGGATCCTGGGATCGAGCCCCGCATCAGGCTTTCTGCTCAGCAGGGGGCCTGCTTCCTCCTCTTTCTCAGCCTGCCTCTCTGTCTACTTGTAATCTCTATATGTCAAATAAATAAAATAAAATAAAGAATCTTATACTGCTAGGTATTTCAGAGAGCCCACCAAGATGCCAAGGCTGCTGAATTCAGTACAGATTAGCATCAGTATGCCAAGGAAGTAGTAGGGGCCCAAATCTGGGCCAGCTCTCACAATTTTTTAAACACTCTGCTAGTTCTTTTAAGAACTCTGCTAGTTTTTCAAATCATAGGAAAATTATATCCCTATGGGTTTTTTAACTTGTTTTTTTTTTTCCATCAGCACACTAGCAATTTTCGGCTTTTTGATTTCTAAACAGTTCCGCATGCATAAACAGGCAGGATAGTTTGTTGATTAACTGCTTAAAAGAAACAGATGGCCTAGATTGAAAGTTCAATGCAAAATGATTACAGATCACTCTGCATACTGAATGCCCAAAATGATCCCATAAAATAAAGTAATGGAATCCTCTTAAAACAAGTGGCAGGAATTGAAAAGCAACTGGAAATACTTCCTATAGCATTCTAAAAACTACAAATTTCATGTATCTTCTGCAACAGTCGTGAGAGTTATACACCAATAAATAATTCAGTATGATTTACTTTAAAAATTAATTTGTCTACCAAATTAAGAAAATCTCATGTTTAGTGGAATATACTCCACTAACTCCATGAGTCCAGGGACTTTTGGCTCACTATCATATCCCCAGGGATTAGAACAGTACCTGCCACAAGAATCCCAATAAATACTTGATGATTAATTTTTTTCAATTGTACTTCTGTTTTGTTTGCTCAACTAAATCTCAGAGAAATCTGTTCCTCATATCCGATTGAACATCCATACCACACACACATCTCCCGCGGTGCCATGTTCCCGACGTTTACATCACCGAAGGATCTCTACACAGGCATTAAAGGCCGAAGCCAACAGCCATTTCCTCCCACTGTGCCAACGAAGGCTTATGGTACAACGATTTTGAAAACAAGAGGTAAATGTGATTTGATATCAAAACAGTATTGAGTCTTCTCATATGTGAACTGTATTCAATAATAAAATTAAGTAGGGCAAAGGACTCAAGTCACAAAAGTGTGACCCACCAGTACATTATGAAAGTTGTTCTTAACAGTGGCTGCACTTTAGAATTATCTGGGACCCTACCACAGACCAAGTACATCAGATTCTCTGCAGGTGCTCTTAACTTTTCTTCTTTATACAGAGCCTTCCATGGTAGAATCAGAAACCAAACATTGTAGCATTGTTTTTATTCTACTTGTATTTTCTATTTTTATTTCCTTCCTGCTCTCTCTCATGGTTTACCTTTTCAAGATTTCACCCTAGTTCAGGTGATCAGCACAAGGATGATATCTGGATCAGATCATCAGGGTCTAGACATGAGTATAGCAGTTGTGATGAAACTGAAAGGCTGTCACTGAAATAACACTCGGAAGGAAATGGGAACAGTTTGTTTAGGTCCTCTTAACACCCTGGGGCATCTTCTTCAGATTCAAACCTTGGGGTCTTTCCAGATGTGTATTAGGATAGTAAGCCCATATACTAGTCATCAAGATTCCTCTACACTAGACACCTTAACACAAAGAAAAAAACCTATGGAGAAAGACTGAACATACTAGAGAAGAGGTAATTGAAGGTGACAGAAAAGGTGCATGGTTGGCCAAGAAAGACATTTGTTGAATACATTTAGGCTTTGAGGAAGGGAAGACCCAAGACCTATCCTATAATGCAGTTCCTCTGGTCATAAATATTGAGGTCCAAATGTTTACCATCATCAATATCGGCTTCAGCACCTCATTAGGACACAGTAACATTTTGAGAGACATAATAGTGGAGTGTTTAAGAGCTATGGAGTAAGACTACACGGATAGAATTCTAGCTCTGCCACATACCATGGACCATAGCAAAGCTCCCCTTGGAGGACTTTAAAAAGATGAGTATTTAAAAAAATGAGTATATTGTATGACCTCATAAATAACCTTTCCAAAAACTACTATTGCATTAGGTTTCCTACTCTTTTTTTTTTACACTTACTTTAACTTTTCTCTAATAGAAATCAATAGTATATGGGTTAAGAGTGCAGGCTCTAGTACCACATTGCCTGAGTTTGAATTATTCAACTTACTAGCTGTGTGATCTTGGGCAAGCTGCTTAAATTCTTCGTGCCTCAGTTTCATTTGTTAAAGTGGAAATAACAATACGTTCCTCATGCTAATGTGATGATAGATATAAAACACTTAGTACAGCACTGGTACATGGTAAATGTTCACTAAATGCCAACCTACACTCTTATTACCCCTGAGGATGGATGTTAGAGCATTCTTTAATGCAGAACTTATTACAGGATCAGGGGAGGCCATGCTGTTTTTGATAAAGTTTATCAAACCACCACTAATACCTAAGAAGCTAGAGTCTTTAAAATGTTCTCTTGCAATAAATTTCTGGTAAGCAAGTACTAATTCTGTGTCTTGATATTTGGTCAGGGAAAGCCCAAATCATGTGGTATAGAAATGTATTTGCCAAGTCTTCAGAGACCAGAAAGAGGATCCCGGAAAATTTTAACTTACTGGGTATTTATCCTAAAGATACAAATGTAGTGATCCAAAGGGGCACGTGCCTCCGAATGCTTAAAGCAACAATGTCCACAATAGCCAAACTATGGAAAGAACCTAGATGCCCATCAACAGATGAATGGGTAAAGATGTGGTAGATATGCACAATGGAATATTATGCAGCCATCAAAAGATGGCTGACATTTGCAATGACATGGATGAAACCAGAGGGTATTATACGAAGCGAAATAAGTCAATCAGAGAAAGGCAATTACCATATGATCTCCCTGATATGAGGAATTTGAGAGGCAACGTTGGGGGTTTGGGGGGTTGGGAAGGAAAAAATGAAACAAGATGGGATCAGGAGGGAGACAAACCATAAGAGACTCTTAATCTCAGGAAACAAACTGAGGGTTGCTGGGTGGTGGGGGGTAGGGATAGGGTGGCTGAGTTATGGACATTGGGGAGGGTATGTGCTATGGTGAGTGCTGTGAATTGTGTAAGCCTGATGATTCACAGACCTGTACCCCTGGGGCTAATAATACATTATATGATAATTTTTTTAAAAGTTAACAACTTACCTGGGAATCCCTTTCATTAATCAGAGTGATGCAGTATGGGGCTCTCTTGTGCTGCTGGCCACACCTCAGGTTAGAGGCTCAGTCTCACTGTCTGTGGCCCGTGTGCTGCTCATTAAGAGGAGGAAGAATTCAAACAAAGCTATAACAGTAGCTAAAACGTGCACCTGCATTGCTCTCTACCCCATCATCTCATTTCTATTTATTGCACCCCAAAACCCCATTCACAGAAAACTTTCTTGTATATTCAGGATAACTGTGCTCTTCCTGAAAATTTCAGGTAATCCTTACAGATATGAACTGCTTGATCTTCCAATGGATTCAAAAAAGAAAGGCTTGACTTGGCCAGGACAGGGTGTATACTATGATGTAAGTACCTTTTAAAATGTGTGTTTAAAACAAAGTAAAAAATGTTTTTACTGTATACATTTATAAAAACCCAAAAGATGGATTCTTTTATTTTCTATCTGGTTAAAAAACTCGAGATTTTGACCATGATACACATCCTTTATTTTCTTAGCTGATTTCATATACTTTGGGCAGTTATATATTTCCATGATTACAAAAAAAGGTTCCCCACTGAAAGAGGGTGGAGGGCTGCATTTCACTCACTGTGTACTCCCCAACTCTATTCTTATAATTCACCGTATATTAAGTAACTCCAAATATACAGAGTAAATGAAAATTTTTCAGGAAGATTTACAATTTATTGTTCCAAGCACTATATTTGTATAGAATCAAAAGTAAAACAATGGCCACTGTGCATTGAGAAATTGCTACACACTAAGCACTTTGGATACAATATATCACTTAGCCCTTACATGAACTCCAAAACTTATTCCCATTTCTGTGGCTCAGAGAGTTTGTGGATATCTTATAATCATAGAACTCAAGCTTGTCAGACTCCAGTCTTTGCTCTTATCCTCTGTACCAAGACTCCAGGTAGATAGAAAGAAAAAATTTTAAATCCTGAAGGAAAAGATCTACACATTTGAAAATTATAAGAGCTGACATTGACCAGTTAGTTTGTGAGAGGCAGTGCCAAGCATTCTCCATATATCATCGTCTTGCACCTAAGAATCCATGAGGTGGGCAAGAAATAATTATACAAGGCTAGAAACATTTGAATTTTATTTGAGGCGATGACTGTGGCAGGCTGGAGTGTGGTCCCTGCGGTGTCACACAGTCACCTCTGAAGGAAGCAATTTCGTGTCTGTTCTTTGTAAAGTTGTACATCAAGAAAAATCCTTAAAGAATCATCTATATTACTGGACCTCTTTCATTCTTCCATGCAAGCTGTATATCAAAGTAACCTAGAAATAGAAGTTATTCTTGAGACTATTCTGTCATTACACGTAATAGCCCAAGTCTCCAGCTCTGTGGTTCAGTTCTTTCTTTCAATCTCCCTCCCTTAATCCTGCTCAGGAAAACGCTGCTGTCCCCAAATCTTGCCCCTTTGCAACATTCTTGACTAGCTCCACTTTACTTAAGTGTAAATCCCAAGGCTTTAACGGAGCTCCAAAGACCCTTCAGAGTCTGGCCTGCCTTCCTTCCTACAGCCTGGCTCAGCTCCCGGTCCCTGAACAGGTGGATGGTCATGACCCACTCCTGGAGTGCTCTCCTTTCAGGGCCCCTTGACCTATCTCAGACTTGCTCATTCCTCAGGGCTCAGTGCAACTCTTATTGTTTCTGCTGCACATCAAAAAGTGAACCAAATCAGCAGACCTGTGTTCTAGTTATTCCGATTTCTGCCATTTGTTCTCTTGGTGATGTAAGAAATATTGTTTCTCTTCTCTGAGCTTTCACTAGTAAAATGTACCTATATGATTTCAGTAAAATCTGTCCTATAAACTTTCACAGGATATGAGGATATGAACGATATAAAAGCATTTTGGAAAATAGAAAGTGCTATAATTTATAAGCATTATTACTCCAATAGAAATGATTTCTCTTCTTCTTTCTATAACACTTATTTTTTTATTAAATATTTTATGTATTTATTCAACAGAGATCACAAGTAGGCAGAGAGGCAGGCAGAGGGTGGGTGAGGAGGAAGCAGGCTCCCCGCTGAGCAGAAAGCCCGATGGGGGGCTCAATCCCAGGACCCTGGGATCACGACCTGAGCCAAAGGCAGAGGCTCACCCACCGAGCCACCCAGGTGCCCCTATGTTAACACTTAGAGTAACCAGTAATTTTTCACATGTATTTTATATTTCAACTAAGTTACAAGCTCTTTAAAAATGGAATATTTTATAATATGTATATTTCCCATAGCACTTTGTATATAAATATTTTTGACTGATTTATCTGACTCTTCTTCCAATGATTAATCTTTTCTTAATCTATTCTAATCTCGTCAACTTCTCAATTATTTTTCTGGTTTATCCCTAATTCTAATCAAGTTTTGCACTTTGCTGGATGAAAAAATAAAAATAAAATTAATACTGAGCTTGATGGGAGTATCTCATGACTCATTTTTCCCCCTTTACGATAATACCTATACTTGTCCTCCCCTGCCTTTCACCACTTCACCGGTGGAAGTGGTCAACTTTATCTGCAATGTTCTATTTTTGTTAAAGGAGAATATTTTTAGAGTATTTACCTTTCCTATTGCTCGAACAGTGGTGCTCAACCTTGGCTGCACATTAGAATTACCTGAGGTGCTTTTAGAAATCCCAATTCTCAGGCTGTACTCTACTCACATCATAACTGATGACGTAATTATAATCGTCATTCCCTGAGGGTGGGAGGGAGGGGTAAGGACATGAGTAACTTAAGTCATTCCAAAATGTATCTCCTGGCTATAGAACAGAAAACCGCAGAAGCCATATTTTAGTGTTTCTATCCAAGCCAATAAGACAACATGTGTAACATTTGGTAAAGAGTATACATTTTAAAGTGGCACAGCTCCTGGCTCTAAAATGTATCAGTTGTATGGCCCTGAATAATACATTTAACTCTTTACCACCTCAGTTTCCTCATAGATAAAATAGCAATTGTAATGCACTCTACCTTGTAGGGTTGTCTTGAGAATGAAATGCATGTAAGAGCACTCAGCACTATTAGTAGACAGAAAGCTTAGGGTTAAAGTTGCCTTCTGCTCCAGACTCAGCTCAGAGCCCAACATAGGGGCTCAAGCTCATGACCCTGAGATCATGACCTGAGCCAAAATTAAGAGTCAGACACTTAACCAACCGAGTCACCCAGTTGCCCCTTGTAATGATCTTTACAGTATGATGAGATATAATAACCACGGAGGTCAAGTGCCATAAACCTCTCTAACCAACAAACTGTTTTCAAAGCCTAACTGAGCCTGCTATCCAATTTTCCTTAACTGTAAATATTTGGAAAGACCTTTGGCTTCTCTTGGAAAGAGCATCCACTCCTATCACCCCTACAGAGGATTGTGGTTTCCTGCTTGAACTACCTGCTGTTTTTCTAATCTGAAGTGCCCATTCCCCTCCTAACGTTACATTCCTTATTCCTAGGACAGTTCTGTCTCTCCACAAGAACACCCATAATCCACACTCATCCTCAAATAACCACAATAGATTTGGCAAGGACACAGGTTCCTCCTTTAAAGATGTGTCATCAAATAACTGGCTGCCCACAGTTCACCTTCCCATCACCACCTGGACCCTGGGCCCCACCCTCCCACCTGCTCATCTCCAGCAACAGCTAACGCATCCAGAATGGGACATAAACTGGTAGGCTCTCTCTTCTCTACCCTGCAGGCTTCCCCATTTATGGTCTTGCCCCTCCACTCTTTCTCCTCCATCACAGGCAGACTTTCCTTCTATTGTGCAACCTCTTCTCCCTTCATCTCTCTCTTCCCAAGTCCTAGCTAGTTACCAGTCTCTCATCTCTTATTTACACACACACTCTCTTTTGTGTTCTCTATTCATTTCGTATATAAATGAAATAATTTCTAATCACAACTTAATGTAAAATGATGCTGATATAAAAGAATTAAGTGAAGCATGATCCACTAAGGAGCCAGGATAGCCGTACTAAGCTCTCCAAAGGGCAGAGTGGTCTCCAAAATAAACCTGTTCTTATTCCCCCTATTAAACCTGATTAAGTGCCATCATTTAAGACTAAGAACAAAAAACGATATTTAATTTCTTGGGTTTTTTAATGTATTGTAATAGTATTAATTTCTGTTATTCTATGGCAACTTATGGAGTTTTGGTCCTTATCACAGACCCTTAGATGCCTGCATATAGCTGTGCATGTACCAGGTATTCAGCAAATGTTTATTAGGCGACTTATGAGTTACATAGACTTTATGGGCTACCAGGGAATGTAACTACAATTTATATGGCACCACTCCTCTGAAAATGTATTCCTCAGTTAAAACAAATGACACCACTCCTTTGTAGACTGGAGTATCTGCCTAGCTATATAATATCTCGGGAACCGGAATTCCTTCCTGCTTTTGTACTTGTCTTGCGTATCAAACACAAACGTCACCCTGTGAATAGGACATTGGATCAACAAATTTCCTATCGAGTGGATGGATGATCACCAGCAGCCCCCCCTCACCATCCTCTCAGAATACCATATACCATTGCCTTAACATACCGAAAATCGGCCAGCTCTCCACTCTCAAATATTCCTCTTTTTTTTTTTTTTTTAAGATTTTATTTGTCAGAGAGAGAGTGTACAAGCAGGGGTAGTGGTAGACAGAGGGAAAAGCAAGCTCCCCACTGTCCAAGGAGCTGGATGTGGGACTTGAACCAAGACCTGAACCAAAGGCAGACACTTACCTGACTGAGCCATCTAGGTGTCCCTATTCCTGACTCTTTAAACTCTTTCCAAGACACCACAGGCTCCAATAAAATCTCACATCCCCTCCTTTCTTCCTCTGTACCCTTGCCTGTATTTCAGTAGATCATTACAGTTCTTTAAATTAGATTAAGACACAGGGTTAATCCAGCCCCTTGGAACAATATTTTTTTTTTAAAGTCCTGATTTCTAAGTTGCCTTTGCAAATCATGACCAAGAGAACAAAGAATGGGGCACCTGGGTGGCTCAGTTGTTAAGTGTCTGCCTTCAGCTCAGGTCATGATCCCAGAGTCCTAGGATGGAGCCCCATGTCGGACTCCGTGCTCTGTGGGGGTCTGCTTCTCCTTCTTCCTCTGCTTGCAGCTCCCCATGCTGTGCTCTCTCTCTTCGTCAAATAAATAAATAAAATATTTTAAAAGAGAGAGAGAGAGAGAACAAAGAATAGACAAGCCACATATTTGTTAAAGATTTATAGAGGTGATTACTTAATACTTAAAACAGTCTTCTGTCAAGTGCCTTTTACCATGACTGTTCCATATATGGAAAATGGGAATCATTCCAACTTCAAAAGCTTGCTATAATCAGCATCATCCTTAGATCCAGAACTTTAGAAGGCTCCATGCCTTTCGGCCCAGCCCTAGCCTTCCTCTGGCTGTACCCCTCCCTATGGCACAGAATGTTTGTGGGTATAAGGGGATCTATCTATCAAGAGCCCATGTTCCCCAGTCTCCCACCCCAGCCTGATGTTGGACTGAAGAAATCCTTGACAAAATGGCACTGACCCCAGTACTAGGGCCTTCGTGGGGGCCTCTTCCTCAGGTCCATCCTCCCGGGGTTGACACTGCTTCTAAGCTAGTATATACCTCTAGCTCAAAGGGGTGGCCAAGTGGTGGCTCTTTGCTGGAAGCAGAGGTAAAAGGCATAATGGAGCTTGAACCTAGGGCCCGGGTACCCTTATATTCAAGACACTTCATCATTTGAGATGGAATTGGGGGCAGGAAGAAAGCCGTAAGAGATGCTGAGGTCAAAGGCTACCAGCTAGCTCTTTCTGAACTACCATATCCCAATACAGAATTAGGATAGTTGAAGAAGTCTAAATTTGAACGTGGTCTTCCAAGTTGTCATGAAGGTATTTTGTCAAGGTAGAAGGATGAAACACATTTTATTTCTTTGCAGCTTATTTGCTTAATTTATAAATTAAGCTAGTTAGACTGACGGAATGTGGGCTCTCACTATACTCTAGCCCTAAGACCTGCAAATGGTAAGGGTGGGCCTGACTGTCAGGACAAATGCATAGTGTTCAAGAAAGTTAATTCAATACTTCCACCACCATCCATACCTTTGCTCTTACTATTCCTTGGGCCTCCCCATCTCTGCATGTCCTTTAAGGCCTATTTCTGTAATATAACATAACATGGTCTCTTGTGTCCCTTCTCTGCTCCCAGCCCTACTTCCCTGTTCAGCTGGAATCAATCTCTTCCTCCTCTGAATTTACAAATAATTCTTACTTTTTTTTTTAACAAATAATTCTTTCTTAACCTCTTTTATAACCAAGAGTTACTTTTCATCTTATAGTCATTTATGTCCATGCCTTATCTCCCCTCTAGTCAATATTCCTGGATGACTTGTTTCTGATCCATCCTTGTTCCCTGCAACTACCTTGCCCATATAGGTACTCAGTAAATATTATTGAGTGTTATCAATCTGAGAAAAAGTGAATTTCTAAACAGCCAAAAAGACTACAATGAAACTCAGTCATTTACTTTTATACCTCCTTTTGAAAATACAAAATAAAATCCATAGTAAACAGTTATGTCAACAGAATAAAAATTTTTATTTGAATTTGAGTGACTTAAACTTCATCAGAAATCAATAAAATGGGACTCAGTTGGTTAAGCATCAGACTCTTGATTTAGGCTCAGGTCGAATGAGCAGTGTCGAGCTGGGCGTGGAGTCTGCTTAAGATTCTTTCTCCCTTTCCTCTTCCCTGCCTCCTGTTCTCTTAAAAAAAAAAAAAATTAACATATCAAATGGTGCCATTTCAGGCAAGGAAAAGGAAGTAGGAGGCGCACAACTTTGGCTGTATTTAGCCAAAGGGGTACCTCAGAGCCTTTATATCTCTAACAAAATGTTACTGGAGGTAGAGTATTCCCAGGGACATTTCTCCAATGTACATTATCAGACAGAGTCCCTGCTAAAGCAAAAAAAAAAAAAAAAAAAACTTTCAGAAAAGACCTCACCATTCCTTTGATAAAATATTGTATTTAACTCTAAATATGGTTAAGTTGAAGAACATTAGTAACTAATGAAGGAAAGAAACAATATCTGATTTCAGCTTAGAATTTCCTTTACCCTCCTTCCTACTGACATAGTCAATCAGCCCTTATTCTACTAGGTAACATTAATGATGATAAACTCTTATGTTCATGTTCTAGTTTCCTAAATGCGTTGAGAAAAACAAGCCTATATTCTACCCAAAACCTCCTAAAACCTTCGCTCCTAACACTACTTTAAATTCGTGGGACCCTATTAGCTCTCTAAGAGAAGCCAACATACAAAGAAATCTTGAGAGGTCCCATTGGATCACTTCGTACACTCATGATTTTACAGGTATGGGTTTACTTTAATCCAAGTAAAAATAACAAAATTAGAATATTTGAGAAATGTTGTTATATCTTATATACTGACAGATTTAAAACATAAATAAATGATATCTTCTTATATCTATATAGCTTATATCTTCTAGTGTTTTTCCCTGTTTCTTAATCAAAGTACTAAAAGAAGTTAGGGTGGGTGGTAAGCTTCTCTTAGTGAGAAACTGGGAGGTAAAATTCATTTTATTTGTTTTAATTATATTACAAAGGGAAATGGGTAAGTTTTTCTATAAAAGGTCATTTAAGTGTCATCTTTCATTTACTCTAACAATGTAATAAGATGTGATGTTTTCATTAAGGTCTGGGGCCCATGAACCCCCTTGAACTGGATGATTACCATGAAAAGGAGGTAGCAGAGTTAACTGGACAGATAGGATTTGACCCAGAGCCTGTAAGTAATTGCAGTCAACTCTCAGTTATTTAGGGTGAAAGTATCCAGGTGTTAGGCTCCTACCACTTTTTCTTTACTTCATGAGTCGTGGTGACGAAGTTAGCAAAGGGAAAATTTAACTCATCTTAGAAGTTAATTCTGAATTGAGTTGAACCAGTTTGAATACCCTTGTCCACTATTTCAAAAACAGGCAAGGTTTCTTTTCCTATTCACAGCGCTGGTGTTTTATGTTTTCTTTTTTTAAACAGATTTTCTACTATACTATTCTTCTAAAATTTACAAAGGAGTCAGTTTACAAATGCTTACCCTTTAATGCGATTCTTAATAAATTCCATGCATCTTTATATATTTGTGTATCTTGTACAGTATCACTGCTTTTGAAGAGATAGGGCCTCTTCCTAATACCCACAATAATTAGTTTGCTGAATTAAAATTGAAAGCAATAAATTCTCTGCCAATATTAATACAGATTTTTTAATCAGTTATGTGAAATGACCTGAAAGAAATGATCAAGCCCTTAGTAACAGAAATTATCATCTGTTGATTTACTTGAAATATAATGATGTAATAGTATACACATATGTTGTTTTATTTAGGGCCTATATTTTATCCTATAAAACTACAAAGTTTTTAAAACAAAATTAGTATTTTCAAAGATATAAACTGTGGAAAGATCCATAAAAAGTAATTATAAGATATTTCAGTATGAACTCTTTTTAGACTGAACTCATTTATTTTACATTAGCTTCAGTTATTTCCCAAGGTGATAAAACTGAAACACCTGAAGTGGTTACACAAACTGTGCTTTATCATTCACCGAAGGGTTTTCTCCTTTATGTTACACTTGCAGCAAATATTCTCTAATACTAGAAAACACTATACATACACTGACATTGTCAAGCATGTTTAGCAGCTGTCCAGATTTCCACAGATTTGACCCTATAGGAAAGCAGCTTTATCATGTTTACCAAAAAATACACATATAATTATACAAAGGATGGTTGTCAAGTGTATTATATGCAAAATTATTCTGCAATAAATCATCAACTAAATTTTTATTAATAAGATAAAATATGCCTAAAATAGTTAGTTTAAAAGTAAGTTTTAGTGAGTCTTGCTGGTTTCTAAAAGACAACACTCTGGGAATGCATGTTGTAGTGGTACAAAGTGTTAGAATATTTTGTTGTAGTAGAATGAAATACAGATACTAAAACTGCTTTTTGCATAAAAGGACACTGTAAATTGGATATGATACAACTTAGATTTTTACCTTATCAAAATTTAACACAGTATTTCAAAGAGCTGGAGTTTCTTTTTTCTTCATAGTATCTACTCAAACCTGATTGCCTAAAGGTTATAACAGATCTGTTAATAACATGGAAATTCCTCCAACTCCAAGCAAATTAGGATCCAAGAAGACACTCCTAAATCCATTTTGTTTTCTAAATCCAAAATATAGTTTGTCACCATTCTCGTTTGTATTATCTCTGCTATCAATTCCATCCTCACCATCCATCCATTCTTTTTTTTTTTTTTTTTAAGATTTTATTTATTTATTTGACAGAGAGAAATCACAAGTAGACGGAGAGGCAGGCAGAGAGAGAGGAAGGGAAGCAGGCTCCCTGCTGAGCAGAGAGCCCGATGCGGAACTCGATCCCAGGACCCTGAGATCACGACCTGAGCCAAAGGCAACGGCTTAACCCACTGAGCCACCCAGGCGCCCCCATCCATTCTTTTTAAATTTTTCTTCAATATACTGTCATTAAAATTTTCAAACATATGGAAAGTTGAAATAATTTTGCAGTTAACATTGATCTACCCACCATCTAGATTCTACCATTAGCATTTTACCATACTTCTTTTATCACATAATCTACCCATCTTTCTATCCCTCCAACCATCCATCAATACACTTTATTATGTTTTACACATGTCAGAGTAAATTGCAGACAACAGGCTACTTCAGCTTTAAATATTCAGCATGCATACAATTAAACAGCTCAATTTGTTGCAGTTTTTCTTTTAAGGCAAGTACACATTCAATGAAATTGCACAAATTTTAAGCATACATTCTATGAGTTCTGACAAATGCACATATTTTTGTAACCCAACCACTTACGGATATAATGAACATTACTATCATCCCAGGAAGTTTCCACCTGCCCCTTCTTCATCAACTCCTCCCTCTTCCTCCTGTCCCCCCACCACAGACATCTATGAATAACCTTTTAAATACCCACACTACTTTTGCAGTTACCAGACAGACTTCACAATATTTGTAAAACATCTCAAAAAGCACAGACATGACAAGCTCCCCACAGATGGGTGTTTTTCTAAGCACAGCACATCACTGGCCTCAGCATTCACCCAAGATGCTTGTTAAAAAAGCAGATTCCTGAGCCCTACTGCAGAACCTCTGAATCACAATCTCAGAGGATCAAGCTTAGGAATCTCATTTTTCTCCCAGCTCTAAAGCTGATTCTGATTCAACCAAGGTTTAAGAACGGCTGGGCTGGCCAAATAAAGAAAGCTTTCACTGAGATTTTAAAAACTGCACATAACTGTTACCATCATCTGTTCAGGATGGCAGAAGTCTTGCTCCTGAGATCCCTTCAATATCTCTAAAAGTTTGAAAGAAAAGACTTCCTACAAAGAGGAGTTTTTCTATAGCCAAGTAAAAATATCTATCCCCTTTCCATATGAGTAGAAGAGAAAAACATGTGTTTACTATGGCATAAATATCAATGTCTATAAATAAATAAATAAACATTGCAATATGCACTCCTACACCCATCCCGTGTTTACTCAGTGAAAATGGGTACGAATTTGACCTGCCACTTGTAGTGATAAACTTACAATGCCAGATTTATTAACTGATTTCCTCCTTTTTATCCCACCACTACAGCAAGAAAAATTCCATCCTGTTTTAAAACCTCCAAGGCCCTTGGAAGGACGAATTGCTCGACTGATTCAGAACCGACGTCCTCTAGAGGCTACTGTCCAGCAAAAACCACCTTCCTGTCCAGATTGTACCCCTAGAGTTTTGTGTACTTTTCATACCTTTATACCCAGTTCTACAGAAATGATGGCACTTCGTGATAACACACTGCCGGGAGCCACCCATAAAAAACAGGAAATTGAAGACAAGATTAAGCAAGAACAACTGCTATCTGCCTATGCATCCCCACCTAGTTGCCCAACAAAAGATCTGGCTAACATTTGTGACATAAAAACATTTCCAAAAATCACAGATACTAAAAAGATAGAAGATTTGTACTGGAGACAGCTGGCATTAAAACCCCAACATATACCTTACTGTAACCCAAACCATTATATTCCATATGAGCGGTTTAAATCTGTCATACGTGACCAGTGTAGTATGTGTCAAAACTCTGTTAGCCTTAATAAGCCTAGTATTTTAGAAAGTAAACCAGACTTGGAAGCTTTAGATTTAGAACATTTTTTAAGTAAGCGAGAAGAACAGTTGTCCTTGGACATAGAAAACGATGAAGAAACAAGACCTATTCTGGGTTGGATTCCTAGAGCTGGAGTGGCCAAGCCTCAGACTGACCTGCTGGAGCTTAAGAATAATTTTTCAAAAACTGGTGCACAAAAACGTTTCCATAAATCAATTCTACAAGACCATAAAGATCTCAGGGATAAGGAGCATTCAGGGATGAAACACCAATTCTATGGCCATAATTCCTATTATTTCTACAATTGAGATATTCATCCCTTCCTTTGAAACCCAGCTTCTTGCAAGGAAAGTAAAACTATAACAGTTCTTCATGTTGTTGGATTCTGTTTTCTAGAAGAGCCATAATGATCTTGCTAATGAAGTTTATGTTTTCAGGAATTTAAGTTAGGATCTGGTCAGAGGAACCCAGAAAAGGAGGTGTTCTTAATTCTTGAAAAGTTTAACAATTTCAATAAAATATTAGAATGAGAAAAATTTAAAGTCTTTAATCTCATTTTCAAATTATACTCCAAGGAAATTTTCCAAAATCTTGAAAATCAATGTGTATGACAAAATTTACCTCACTGTTTTACAAAAATGAGTAGTTGAAATTTCTATGCCCAGTAACTGACAGATGTCTATACAACTATAGTACCTTAATAAATGTGAACCCTGTCCCCTTCTGTAAATATTTGTACAAAATAACACCAAATACAAAAGACAAAACTCAAATGCCCAGTTAATTGCGAGACAGCTCTATAAATTACATTAACTTAATAAATTAAATATATGGGCCCTGGTTTTTTGTTTTTTTTTTTTTAAGTAAACATGTGGACAAAATAAGTTGGTAGAAAAAATGAAACCGAAAATGCTTTGCATGCACACATTCAAAGCTAGATGTTTCTTTTCCTTTAGCTCCCTGACAGAGAAACATAATTATTTCTTTTATGCAGGGAAAAAATTGATTTTATTATGAAAATCTAACAATGGCTTTAATTAGTAACTGGTTAGTTCTAATTGTGGCAAGAAAGGATGGTGTCTTAGTCTATTTGGGCTGCTAAAATAAAATTCCATAAACTAGACCTCTTACCAACAACACTTACTTCTCACAGTTCTAGAGGGTGGAAGTCCAAGGTCATAGCACTGGCAGACTTGGTGTCTGCTTCCTCACTGATGGCCATCTTCTCCCTGTAACCTCACAAGGTGGAAGGGGCAAGGGATCTCTCCAGGGCCTCTTTTGTAAGGGCACTAAACCTATTCATGAAGGATCCACCTTCATGAAATAATCACCTCCCAAAGGTCCTACCTCCTAATAAACTTTAGGAGTTAGGATTTTAACATATGAATTTTAGGGGGACATAAACATATACATCATAGCAGACGGCTTGATAGCAATTACTCTAAAGCCATATATTTTTGGAAGGGGTCTACCAAGAGTTTGGCTAACCCTCAAATGCAAGTCAACTCATTTAATGTGCCAAAAGGCTTATTTTAGACATAGTTTATCAAGAAGAGTTCATAAGGAATTTCTAAGGAGTGTTTTGTTGAGATTTCATTTATTTTTTATGTTTCCTGATCATATCATTTAATTACACCTCCTTTAAAACTATTCTGGACCAAAATTATGGAATTTTTTTTCAATCTCAACTTTAGAGCCCTTGTTATATTAGGTATTATGGGATGCAAAAAGTTACATGATAAAAATAATATTGGAGAAAACTAAGGGCAACAAAACCATCACATTACTAATCACAGAATTCTCCACAGACTTTAATATGAAACATATCTGGGAACGTGAGGGGAAGAGAGGGATATACACATTTCTCAAATTAATTTGATCTTTTTATCATACAGGTTATTATCAGACTACAATTCTGAAAAACTCTGGAAGATGGGACTCTGAAGTATGGGAATTGGGGGTTTTAATTATACATTTTCCCCTTGATTGCAGGCACACAGAACTACATTAGGACTATGGGCATTCACTCTACCCACCTCTATGTGGGTATGTGTGAAGAGAGAAGGCTGTATCACTCCTGCATAGAGGTGGGTAGAGTGAATGCCCATAGCCCTAACTCCTCAATACTCCTAAGAGGATGTCAGACCTACTCCTAACTCTCTGGTTGTAAGGCCTCACTAGGTGACAGCGAATACCTATCCTCCAAGTATGCTCATCATAAGCTCAACTTTGATAAATATTTATGGAGACTTCCAGATTAAGATATATTGAATCCGGGGCACCTGGGTGGCTCAGTGGGTTAAGCCGCTGCCTTCGGCTCAGGTCATGATCTCAGGGTCCTGGGATCGAGTCCCGCATTGGGCTCTCTGCTTGGCAGGGAGCCTGCTTCCCTCTCTCTCTCTCTCTCTCTCTGCCTCCCTCTTTATATTTTTGTTTTTTCTCTTTAAAAAAAAAAGGAAAAAACTTTAAAAAAAAAAAAAAAAAAAAAAAAAAGATATATTGAATCCATGCATCTATTCTTTCTTACTCCAAATAGCATGTTAAAACTATGGCAAATTATTTCATTTTTTTTACTGTATTTTTTTGTTCGTTTTATCCTACACAAAAAAGTATAAACCAGCCTGGTCAGTAGGGGGAATAGAGCCAAGACATTAGGAACATTCTGGAAAGGAGATAAATGAAAGATAGATTCTAACTGGCTGAAGATACTAAGAACTATGAACTGGCATTTGGGAAAACAGCCTGATTTACACAGGCTCAAAAGGTTTAGGAAATCGTACTACTCCCAGCCCTTTAGGAGAGGTCAAGTCCAGTGTTACAGTGCCTCCTGCTGATAAACCCAACCAGAACCCAAAGAGTAAGGAGGTGCATGTGATGTATCCTTCGATTCCACTGTACTAAGGCAAAGAATGGTGGAAAATGGATGTAGACAGATAAGAAGAAAATAACCAGCACAATGTTCTTATAAATACCAACTCCTCAGTGCTGACAGGTACAGCCTCCTTCCACACCAGGCTACCAGAAAACTGACATACATCAACTCTCCAGGACAGAAAGAATTCACAGCTGAGGTTGAACAAGGCTACACACTGCCCTCTTATTCTCTTATTTTAGTTCTCATATTAAAAACGTCCTTTTCAGGAGCCTGGGTGGTTAGGCCGCTGCCTTCGGCTCAGGTCATGATCTCAGGGTCCTGGGATCGAGTCCTGCATCGGGCTCTCTGCTCAGCAGGGAGTCTGCTTCCTCCTCTCTCTCTCTCTGCCTGCCTCTCTGCCTACTTGTGATCTCTCTCTGTCAAATAAATAAATTAAATCTTTTTTAAAAATAATAATTAATTAATTATACAATTAATTATACAAACGTCCTTTTCACGCTCTACTTCATGCCACGTTTTTCACACTTTTGTATTTTTTTTGGTAATTTTGCTGTTTAAGACAGTCCCCAAGTTCAGTGCTGAAGTGCTATCTAATATCCCTAAGTGCAAGAAGTCTGGGATGTGCCTTACAGAGAAAATGTTTGTTAGATGTGCTCTATTCAGACATATATTCTTAGACTTGATGCCAAAAATGTGATACATAAAAGAAAGAACTGATGAAGGGGACTTCATCAAAACTTAGAAATTTTGGGGACACCTGGGTGGCTCAGTTGGTTAAGCAGCTGCCTTCGGCTCAGGTCATGATCCCAGCGTCCTGGGATCGAGTCCCACATCTGGCTCCTTGCTCTGCGGGGAGCCTGCTTCTCCCTCTGACTCTGCCTTCCACTCTGTCTGCCTGTGCTCGCTCTCGCTCGCTCTCTCTCTCTGACAAATAAATAAATAAAATCTTTTAAAAAAAATTAAAAAAAATTAAAAAAAAAAAAAAAAACTTAGAAATTTTGCTGTATAAAAGAGCCTGTTAAGAGGATGAAAAGCTATGCTACAAATTGGAAGAAAATATTTTGTACACCACATATCTAACAAAGGACAAACATTCAGAATACAAGATTAAGAACAAAGCTTGCTATCTACCTATGCATCCCCACCTTGTTACCCAACAAAAGATCAAACATTTATGACATAAAAACATTTCCAAAACTCACAGATACCAAAAAGAAGGTTTGTACTGGAGAGAGCTGACATTAAAACCCCAACATAGAAAACCTCACTGAAACCCAAACCATTACATTCCCTACAAGTGGTTTAAATCTGTCATACATGACCAGTGTACGATGTTTTTTTGGATTTATATGCTGTAGTTGTTATGTATACATATATTTTTAAATATTAATGTATACCTTCTACTATATTAAAATGGTCTGACAATAAAAAGGCTGCTTATGGAATATTGCTATGTTAAACTTTACTTAGAGGATGTTAAATCTTTAGAATTAAGGTTTCCCCCAGGGGAAGCCTCCATAGCTCAGGGGTTAGAGCACTGATCTTATAGAATTAAGGTTTCCCCCAGAAAAAGATTAATGGAAACATCACTTCCTTTTCAGACTTGAAAGTTGCTGCCTCAAAAAGTAGTTTACACAAACAATAAGTTAAAAAAAAAAAAAAACACTTTAGAACACAACGAATGCTTTTATTTTGGTATGCATCTATATCTCAGCATTTATAGTGGTCCTGAATAGAAAAGTGGAAAAATGCAGCAATTTGCCAGGAAGTCAAGCCCACCAATTTCAGGGATCTGCTGTGCAAACTGAGTTCTTTCTTTCTTTCTTCTTTTTTTTAAGATTTCATTTATTTATTTGACAGAGATAACAAGTAGGCAGAGAGACTTGGATTCTCCAGTCCTATTTGACACCTCAGATAGCTATATCTCTGTTCAACAGTTCGACTGCAAACACAGCCAGAACCAAAACTCAGCTAAGCTGCTTCTACAGGAACTGTAAGATAATAAATGTCTGCTTATCATACTATATGCAGTTTAATTCAATGATCATAATTTTTATTTCTACAAGTTAGCTTTGGCTTTTTAAAAAATCTGCCTGGTTGGGGTGCCTGGGTGACTCAATGGGTTAAGGTTCTGCCTTTTGTTCGGGTCATGATCCCAGGGTCCTGGGATGGAGCCCCGCATCAAGCTCGCTCAGGGGAGCCTGCTTCTCCCTCTTCCTACTGCTCCTCCTGCTTGTACTCTTTCTCTGTCAAATAAAATCCTTAAAAAAAAAAAAAAAAAACTGCCTGGTTGTTTTTGATAGTCTCTTGTTCATTACAAACACTTCTGTTTTCTACTTTATCTAAATGTTTTAAATATCATTTCATATTATACATTCAAAAGGTAAATAAAAATTTTCTTTGTTTATAAAGGAAAATGACACCATTTCTCTTGTTTCCCCCTTCTAAGTTTTTCCTGTGAAAATCAAAATGGCCGAAGTCCTCACTCTAGCCTTTAAGAATGTAAGACTCTCTGAGAGGTCTGGGCTTGATCCCTTGCGGTATGTAAACACCTAGGAAGAGAGAGCTTCTTCACCTTTAGGACCTTAACGTAGGTAAAACTACTTGTTCTTTCAGAAAATAAATTTTATTATTCTTTTGGATGAAGATAACTAATTAAACAAATCGCCAATTCCTGAGTGAACTTAGGGTGAGAGACTAAAAAAAAAAAAAAAAAAAAACTCAACCAAGAAGGATCTAGCCACAAACTGTGATGACAAGTCCTCCTACAGAAAACTGGTTACAATTAATCCAAATAACAAGCAGTAATTGTGCTGCCAAAAGCAAACAGGCTACTATTGATCCTAAAGCCTCATGTTTGTTACATGCTAGCTAAAAACAGCATGGCATAAAGGCATTATAATTAATTTAGCTGTATAAATTGTGAGATTTTATTCTGATTGGGTAGTTTCTTGTGAGCTACCTATATACAACCACTACATTGTGCTTACTCAATAATGAACAAGTTTATTTTTGTAATATAGTAAAGTGAGGACACATCTCTTTCTTGGTCATATTTTTACTTCTGCAATGATATCTAAGAATTCCAACTCCTACCGCCCTTTGTGGGTGTAATTTTGCTCTTTGTTGTTTTTCATGATGATCTTATGCTTGGCATTTCTTAAGCCTAAGAACCCAGGCTCTCAGGATTCCCACTGAGAATGAGAATCCTGAGAGCCTGGGTTAAAATACTCCTTTACAGATTTATGTTTGCTTCTGCCAGACACCAGAACACACTGCTCATCCAGAACTACTGTGTTAACTTTTCAGCTAGAGATTTCCCAGACCATGTGGGTAGAGTAAAATCAAACCCTAAAACTGCATGAGGGCTGACCTGCAGTTATGAATTCTCAGGGAATACTTTTTCCTTCCACCCAGTACCTAATGATGTGGGAAACAAAGAAGAAAAATTATTAAATTTCCTTACTACCTACAGCCTATTGACAAGTCCTTGAAATTGGCAGAGTGACAGTCCTCTACGGACTCAACTGCATCGATATTAATACTTTGCTAAGGGCAAAAGACTTCCTCGTCCCACCGCCCCCCAATCCTGTAAATCTACTTAACATATAAAAAATCCTTTAGAAATTTCCTTTATCTCTGGGCGCCTGGGTGGCTCAGGTCAAGGTCCCAGGGTCCTGGGATCAACACTTGCATCACATCATCACATCGGGCTCCCTGCTCAGCAGGAAGCCAGCTTCTACCTCTCCCTCTCCCTCTCCCACTCCCCGTGCTTGTGTTCCCTCTCATGCTGTCTCTCTCTCTGTCAAAGAAATAAAATCTTGAAAGAAATAAAGAAAGAAAAGAAAGTTACTTATTCTCTAAACCCCCCAAGATGCGTGTTGGCAAGCACCCCTGCCCCAAGCATAGGCCCACTGATATAAATCTGAAGGGCTTTATGACTAAGGTTTTATTAACAGTAATAAATGACCTTTCCCAACAATAGCTAGCCCCCTCAAAGTCCTGGAAACCTTGCTTCCAAATTCCTTAGAGACTTATGCTATTCCCTAAACCCCTCCCAACTTTACAGTATATAATGGACCACTCCTCATGACCCCAGTGCAACTCTTCCTGCCCACAGGTTCTGCCCACGTGCTTTACTAAAACCACCTTTTTGCATCAAAGACGTCTCAAGAATTCTTTGTTGGCCAATTGCTTCGAACCCAAAGAACGTCAGTTCTTCCTTACATCATCTCGGGCCAAGCCAAACAAGACTAACAAGACTAACCTGGATCTTCCCTTTGCTGGTTAACAGACTATAATTTATCCTTTGGATTCAAGTGTTTCAGCATTATGCTGGGGTCTCAGCCAAGCCTACCTCCTCTTTTATGATGTTTACCTTCATTCTGCTGAGCTGCTGTTAAAGCCTAAAGTTCTTTTACTTCAGCAAAAGTCCCCAGGATGGCCCTAAAGTCAGCTTAAACTTGCCATGTTCATTTTCAGTTCTTGTTCCCCACATCACCCCTGCCTCCAATCCGATTTCTCTTTCTTTTATGTGACATTGTTAAATGTTCTGATCTGGGGGAAAGGTATCTTATTAGATCTTTTTCATCAGAAGGGTCTTTAAAAATACGGCATCCATGGGGCGCCTGGGTGGCTCAGTGGGTTAAGCCACTACCTTCGGCTCTGGTCATGATCTCAGGGTCCTGGGATCGAGTCCCGCATCGGGCTCTCTGCTCAGCAGGGAGCCTGCTTCCCTCTCTCTCTCTGCCTGCCTCTCCATCTACTTGTGATTTCTGTCAAATAAATAAATAAAATCTTTAAAAAATAAATAAAATAAAAATATGGCATCCAGTATGTTGGTGGAAGGAAATATCAAAGGCATTTGCTTTATGATAGCTATACACCTTACCAGCCACTATCAAACTTATTGGATAAGATAGAGGTAGGTGGAAAAGACATGACATAGAATAAAAAACAGAATATTATTGTTCTCAACTAATTCTCTCAGGTATCTTGAGTAAACTGTAAGTACTATCTGTCTTTTCCAACTTGAATACACAGATATTATAAAACATAATTTATGGTATCTGCTTTAGTAAAGGAATGTGCCAATTATTTACTTTTGCTGTTTTCTCTTTCCTCATCTTCCCATTACTCTCAATAACAAGACTCTATCCACAATGTTCTTAATTAAAAGTATTAAAAACTTCTGTTTTCTATTCTCCCCTTCATGGGAATAAATTTTAAATGATGTCAATCAATTCACTTGGACAAGTGACTTAATATTACATCTACATGATCTGCAGTATCAGCACAATGATACTTCCCATGAGTCCACTCCTCTGTGAAAAAAAGACTAGCAACTTCTGATATAACTAACACAACATATTTTGATAGAACTATACCTATTTAAAGACCACACATATTTCTCGGAGGGAAATGGGTGAGTACACCAGTACTTGGTTTCCAAAGTACAGGGTAAATTTTCAAGGTGTTGCTAAGCTTGGTCTTTTAAATACTTGGTTAGTCAAATAAGCCTACTTCAGCAGTACACCTAAATGCTCACTATCTTGGTCGCTTCCAAAAGCCACAGAAGGTCTGGAGTAAGTGTGATTTCTGCTGTTTCACAGCCCGCTTTTGTAGCAGTAGTGTGTGCAATTATAGAGGAGGGAACTGGAAGTCAGGACACAGAAAACAAAAAGAAGAATCCAGTTATACAGAGAGATGGGTGGTCTGGAGCAGATATCATAGTACCCGAAATTTGGAAAGGTTGCAAGGCAATCTAACATCTATTGCTTAAATTGGGGGCAGGAGAAAGATTACTAGAACGTAAGCTCCACCAGAGAAAGAGTCCTCAATGATTTACTCCAGGTACATAATATGTATTCAGTAAACATGACTGAATGCAGGCAGCGCTAGAATGTAAGAGGAAAAATTCATTCACGACTTGGGGTCTGAATCAGAGGGACAATTGAGTCAAGAAGAAACCTGCCAGTAGAACTGACCATGTCTGGAAAGGGAGCTAGTTCTGGAGGAAAAGTGTAACTGGAAGCTGTAGTACCAAACCTGCATTTCTCATATGACACCAACCGCATTCTCTTAGTTGAACATCATTCAACCTAGGCAGGATGAGAGGCAAATCCTCTCTAGATTTCCAACTATTCTCTAATCACATAAAAATGTTTCTTCCTAATGTTGCCTACACATCCTCCTTGTTCCGTACAGCAAACGCGAGGAAGAGACGGCTGTCGGCACAAAAGAAGCCGGCAGGTGTGGGGCCAGACCTACAGTCCAGTTTCTGCCGCAGCTGCAGAACCTTCCCCATCCCACAGTCCTGGGGCGTCCATCAAGGGGAGATTTGAAACACGACTTCAAGTATCAGAATGAAGGCGAAACAAGAACACGGCAGGAGCTCTGGTCCAACTCTTAATAATTCTTAGTTCCAGGCTACCCCTTTTGGGTGCGGTTGGCACCCTTCGTGGAAACACGATATAAATTGGGTAAAGGTCGTCAGCTGACGGCACCGTAGCCCGAAGATCTCTACGTGCGCCAGAGTCAGGGCGTTCCCCTCGGGGCAGGCAAAACACCTCCCCTCTAAGCACATTACGTCAGCGAGCACTAGAGCAGTTACCTTGGCAGGATAACGCCCTCGGTCCAGCACGCAACTCCGCTCCACCCTCCCCTTGGGTACACGCATGCACACTCGGGCAGAACGGTGATGTCAGCCCTTCCGGCACCACCTCGTTGTCGTACATCCAATGGCCTGTCGTAACTGCCGGCAAGAGAGCAGAAGGGCACCCGCCCGGCACACCCTACCCTGCTAGCCGGCATACGCGCGGGTCATTGACGTAGACCCTGGAGACTGGAGCCAATGAGGCGCGGTGACGTCACTACGTACCAGGCGGCGCAGCCGCACGTCTTGCCGCGAAGGGACGGAGAAGGCTCGGTTGCACCAACACCGGTACTTAGGTGCAGACCGGCGTGTCCTTGGGTTTAGAGAGCGGGACGTCCGGTTTGTGAGCGGACACCTTCGTTTCGCGCGCTACGAAAGAGCGGTGAGCGCGCGGCGCGGAGGCCGCAGCGGGCGGGAAGCCGAGCGCGGGGGCGCGCGACTACGTTGAAGGGTGCGCGGGCAGGCTGAGGCCAGCGCCCGGGTTTTGCGGGTGAGGCCCACGTGAGGCCGGCAGGCCCGGGAGTGACGACGACCCCAGCCTGTGGCCAGCCAGCACCCGATGGGTTACGGCTTGAGATGGGGCGGAAGCCCGACTACGTGGGGACATGGACTCGATCAGGGTCGTGAAAGCCGGAGGAGACTTGGGTACAATACGACTGAGACCCAGGCCCTCGTAGTCCGGGCTGAGGGGCTGTGGAAGTGACAAACAAAACTAACCGAGATGAGGGCGGGAATGTGAGGGACGCGTGTAGCGCCTCACATTCACAGGGAGGGTAAAACTGCTGCTTCTCCGAAAAGAGGTCATTTTTCTTCTGGGTCACCTGCCGCTTTCCCCCTCAACCTGCCTAGGCATCTCGGGAAGGTAGGTTTCATCAGTCTCCTTGAAACCGGCCTGATTGGGTGACCTCGTGGTTACCTCCTGAGATCCCAGAGCTAGAGGACGGGTGTCCCCGGGAGACCTCGCAGCCCGCCACTGCCCTCTCACCTACACAGTAAGGCAGTTAATAGTGACCAGAGCGGCCTGAATCAAGCACGACTTACGTTTTTTAAATGTATTCTAACTTAATCAGCGAAGTGGCTTCGATTTGTAGTATGAATAATTAGACTTACTTAAAGGTTGAAATTTTGGTGGTTTTGGCTTAATGTAATCATGGTTTTCAACTTACTCAGATTTGTGACTCTTTGTGACCTTGACCTCAACTTTTGAAACCATTTCGAACTAGGCTCCCACTTTGCTTACTTGGTGTTTAATTCCGTCATAAACACTCATGGATGTGTATTTAAGGAAGTTCTCCTTCCAACTAGTGATTTCTGTATTACAGTCTTGTTGCAAGTGTACTGAGTAAAACGAGATTCGGAGATTCATCCTGGTTCTTATATCTTAGATTGGCAGTCAGTAGTAATTGTCAGTGGAGTAACCACTGATTGCTTTCCACTGGATTTTTACCTGGAGGGAAAAAGTAATAAATTGAGTGTTTCATTTTTAGATTTAAAAATGGGTGATGTTGAGAAGGGCAAGAAGATTTTTGTTCAGAAGTGTGCCCAGTGCCATACCGTGGAAAAGGGAGGCAAGCACAAGACTGGGCCAAATCTCCATGGTTTATTTGGCCGAAAGACCGGTCAGGCCCCTGGATTTTCTTACACGGATGCCAACAAGAATAAAGGTAAGGGAGCAGTTTGTAAATAACAGAAGCACAAATTGCATGAATATAACCAATGGTAAATCCTTTATCAGGAGTGTAAAATATTTAACAATACATCCCTCCTTTTTAGGCATCACCTGGGGAGAGGAGACACTGATGGAGTATTTGGAGAATCCCAAGAAGTACATCCCTGGGACAAAAATGATCTTCGCTGGCATTAAGAAGACAGGGGAAAGAGCAGACTTGATAGCTTATCTCAAAAAAGCTACTAAGGAGTAATAATTGGCCATTGCCTTATTTATTGCAAAACAAAAATGTTTCATGACTTTTTTTTATGTGTTCAATTGATCTCATACACCAGAATTCAGATCATGAATGGCTGATAGAATATTTCTTTTGGACAGTCCTGACATAAATAAGGTTGGCTTGTGGTTAAATGAATATGATCAGCTTTTTGAACTTTGATAGTAATTCTGGTTCAGCAAGTGCTGTCAGTTTTCCCCTTTTAAAAATATGATCGGAATTGATTAGTAATGTTCAACTTTTCACAGAGGTGGTAAATGCCATCTCTAAACTTATAGGAGATTGGTTTTATATTTAGATTTATATAACTGGTTATATTAATATATTTAAATACTGAGGAAATCCCTTCACTGTCTCAGAACCAGCAAGATTGAGCTGTGTTTCAGGTTGTGTTCATTAGCCTGTTACAGGCAAGGGTTGAAGATAAGCTGGCAGTGTCCACTTTTTTTTTTTCTTAACTATGCCAATTTAATTAAAATTTCCTGCATCTAAAATGTTGCCTTTTGCTTAATGAAAGGCATTTTAGTGTGGTTTATGTATAATATTAAATAAAGAGTTATTTAACACTTCTCATTTTATAGATGATCTAAGGTCAGATGCTTTTAAAATTCAGTGTGACAGGATTTAGCAGCAGACATGGCTTGTGAATTATCTACTAAGTCAGACTAAGTTATAATTCAGGATTGTCTTCTAAATAGCTATTCAGAGAGACAACTGTGGAAATACCATATATGTATGATTGGTAATGGTCCTTTTGCCAACTCGTTAGAAGGGTTAAAATGGGAGATACATCATCAGCACAAATTTGTAAATTATGTGATAAGGCTTAAGATAATTAAAAACAATCACAAATCATTTTTCTAATGTGCTTGATTTAATGACTGATGCCAAAATTTTGAGTGAAACAGTTCCAAGTACTTGTGGAGCAGTGCTTCTAGTTAGAGTACTTGTATTTTCTTAGTCCCCTAGGACGCCGTGAACTAGAACAACACTTCAATAATTCATCTTTATAGAGTTTCCTCAGCCAGAATGACCACTGGAGTGTTTATGCCAAATGTGGATAGACTAATGTGCTTCTAGTCATAGTTTTGGGGCATATAACTATAATTTGTGTACCAAGTTATTGCATACATAGTCCATGCCATAAGATTGAGAATAGGCCCTAGAAGTTTTATGGAGGTGGTGAAATTCTCAGGAAGGAAGTCTGGTGATGAAGGCCCTCTATGGGACAAAGAGACTGGGAAGAGGCTCTGTCAGTTGTTTCAGAGGTGATGGAGGTTGATGTTAAGGCCTGACAAAGCAATCTGTAACTTGTGAATCTTATTTTTAATTATCCGAGAAATGTAAGTAAGCAAAGAAGTCAGGAAACATGCAGAAACAATTTTGGGAAAGCAAAAGAAAGCCTGCTATAATTCAGAGGAAAAGCCTTTCTAACAGAGAACTTGTTAACTGTAGAAGTTAGTGGTATTCAGAGACAGTACAGAAATTTAGCTTAAAAAGAATTCTAGATCATTATGGGAAGACATGAAGGCCCAGAGTTGATATACTTCTGTGCCTTCTACATCAACTAAAGCCTGTGTTAGCAGAGATAATTACTAAGTACCTGCTGTGTTCTAGGACAGTGGTACTCATTAAGTGCCCCTGGTGATTTATATATAACATTTGGTGATCTTATAGTTAATTTAGAAGTGAGATTCCCAGCTGTGAGGTATATATGTTCTAGAAATAAAAATGACAGATTCCTGGGTGGCTCAGTCGGTTAAGCATCTACCTTCAGCTCATGTCATGATCCCAAGGTCCTGGGATCCAGCCCCTGCTCAGCTGGAAGCCTGCTTCATCTCCCTTTGTCCCTCCCCCTCTAAGTGTGCTCCTGTGCATACGCTCTCTGACAAAATCTTAAGAAAGAATTTTAAAAAGCACTGTCTAACCCGTGTCTTCATGCCTGTTGCTGCATTATAGGTGGCTTGCTGCTATCACAAGTGAGTCAGGTTTTTAAGGAGTGTCTCTTCCAAGAGCCACCTACACTCTGAATTTTGCCTAGAACAGCACTGTCTGATAGAATTTTCTGTGATGATGGATTGAACTTGGGCTGTCCAATACAGTAGCCACTAGTCAAATTTGGTGATTAAGCCCTTGAATTGCTAAATTTACATAGCCATACATGGCTATATTATAAGATTGCTGTTGAGCATTGACATCTGTGAAAGCACTTAATTGGTGAGCATTGGAATACTTTTCATTTTATTTTATTTTATTTAAGATTTTTATTTATTTACTTGACAGACAGAGATCACAAATAGGCAGAGAGAGGTGGAGAAGCAGGCTCCCTGCTTAGCAGAGAGCCCGATGTGGGACTTGATCCCCGAACCCTGGGATTATGACCTGAGCCAAAGGCAGAGGCTTTAACCCACTGAGCCACCCAGGCATCCCTGGAATACTTTTCATTTTATAACCATGTCAAATTCCTTGAAAGTCACAGTGAAAAATTAACCTCTTCCAAGGTTAACAGTGATTGAATTGTCATAGCTAGTGTAGAACTTTTGATACTCTTGACTGCTTTTTTTTTTTTTTTTTTTTTTTAGATTTTATTTATTGGTGAGAAAGAGATAGTGGGAGAGGGAGAAGCAGGCTTCCTGCAGAGCAGGGAGCCCCATATGGGGCTCAATCCCAGGATCCTAGAATCATGACCTGAGCCAAAGGCAGATGCTTAACTGAGCCACCCAGGCGCCCCAGTGACTGTTCCTTCTTTTAATCTCCCTTTGTCTAAGTAGCTTCACACTCCATATGGAATAAATCCTAGGCATCATAGAATCTTTACACGTAGCTGTAATCTGTTGTTAAGCCAAATACATTTTTTCACATGACATTTTGGCCAAATTCTACCCCTATAACTCAGATCACTTTATAAAGTTCATTGCATTGATTTCTCAGCTTATCTTCATTACCTCATAAGGTGTATGGACAAGTATCATTCCTATTTTATATCTAAACAGGCTCAGAGAGGTGGTTGCTGTCAAAGGTCACACAGGCATTACTTGGAGTAGTATCGCATGAACTAGCCTTGCCTTTTTACACTATCTTCTAAAACTCCGTATCCATATAAACCGGGTCATCTATTAGCCTCTTGACAGAACTCCAGCTTCGCTTTTCTTACTGAAGACTGCCTTCTCCAGGGGTGTGTGGGTGGCTCAAGTCCATTGAGCTGCTGCCCTCAGTTTAGATCACAATCCCT
This sequence comes from Mustela nigripes, assembly GCF_022355385.1. Classification (NCBI taxonomy): domain Eukaryota; kingdom Metazoa; phylum Chordata; class Mammalia; order Carnivora; family Mustelidae; genus Mustela; species Mustela nigripes. The sequence goes on from NC_081560.1 coordinate 50,331,687, forward strand.
GAGTCCTGGGATTGAGTCCCACTTGGGGCTCCTTGCTCTGCAGGGAGTCTGCTTCTGACCCACTGCCCCCTCATGCTTAGTCACTCCCACTCTTTCTCTGTCTCAAAATCTTAAAGAAAAAAATAAAAACTTCTCCGAGCCTTTAAACCTCTGCAGCCTCGAAGGTGGGGCCAGCTTGTCTTCTCACACTGTCCGCAGCAGAGGCCATTGTGGTTTTGGCATCTTCCAAATACTACTCTTCCTCTCACAGGCAGAACTACCCGAGTGAGATTCGTGATATCTTTGTCGACCCTTTGCTATTTCCTGTACTTCTGAACCTTCACTACGTTGAACTGAGAATTTACATAATCTGTTCCTACTCTTTAAAAACAAAAATTATACTGGTAATAACTGCATAAAAATGAATGAATAACCTGTCCTTAGTGCCACTATAACCTCAACATTTTTTACTTGGTTTTAATTCAGTACTGCTTTCTCTTGGTTGCAACTTAAACTGGTCATTGCTCCAGAAGTACTCCACTTCTAAAATTTGAAATCCCATTATACAGCCTCCTACTACTCCATGTCTCTTGTAATCTCTATTCCATTTGCTTGAATTCCTCAAAATCCCAGTCCCTGATCATTCCCTTGTGGTTTTCCTTCCTTAGCCAATTTCAGTGTATCTTTTTTTTTTTTTTTTTTTTTAATTTATTTGACAGAATCAGGCTTCCTACAGAGCAGAGAGCCTGATCGGGGCTCGATCCCAGAACCCTGGGATCATGAACTGAAGGCTGATGCTTAATGACTGAGCCACCCAGGCTCCCTTCCGTGTATCTTTTCAATCACTGTGTTGCCTGTGTCCTCTACTTTGTCACCTGTGTTGCTTTTTTGTGGCATCTGCTCTACACACACCCAGCCTGGGAGCAACCCATCTATCTGCTTTGTCCACTTACACACCCAATCTGAGCATTACTGGAAAAATCCACACACATCTGCCAATTGGCAGCACTGTTGTAAACCTCTGATTCAACTGAACCAGCAGACACCCAGCACAAGTGTCCTTATAATCCTCCTCTCCCAGTCTTCCTCATGGTTAATTTATAACATCATGCTCCTCAAGCTTCTCTCTCTCCTCTCCCCTGTTCTCACAGAAGATGGATGACCTTGCCTCCCATTTCAGATAGGAATTCTTTACTTCCTGACTAGAAGGAAGGGTTTTGTTGTCTCCTATCCCCCACCATTAACAATTCTTAATTCAGATATGATTTAGAATGTTCAGTGACATCAACAGGAGCTCCAGATGTTACACTTAGCAGCATGATCAATGTAACACCCAACTCCCAACCCTATGTCCTCTGCCTCTTCACCCATAGAAGTTTGAAGTGCTAAATGCTTGCTTTCATTTCAGTGTGGGAACTGCACTTTGGTACCCAAACTCCAACAGAACAAATGCACTAAGTTCTGGAAATGCAGCTTTTCTTACTCAGTTAAATGAAATTGTAGCTCAGCATGGATAATACATTTGGACCAAGACAGAAAATCTTTACAGTTTGGGTAGGATATGAAAAATCTATAGGACAGAAAATCTATAGGTTTTCTAAGTCACTCACCCTGCGTTGGAGCATATCATTGTCAGATGAAACTACATTTGGTGAGTATTGGAGGAAGACAGCCCAAGGATCTGAACTCTGTGCTGACGGGACCTACTGGAGTCCTGCACAGTAACACTTATGTGCCTTAAGTTAACTCCTCTGTAAACTGACATTAATTACAATAGCCCTGAGGGTTGTTGTAAGGGTTAAACAAGAGAATGTGCTTAACACTCTGCACACTCAAATGATAGCTAATTTTTAATTGGGTGGGAAGTACAATTTGTTAAATTGATAGCTGGACAGATTGCACAGAAGGGAGACCAAGAGGCTTCCTAACGGAAGTGGTATAATGGAAGAGAAGTGCCTGGAATTAAAGATTTGTATCCATGACTCCAGTCCATAATTCTAGTAACTCACTCACTGGGAGATACCTCATTCCCTATTATAGTGACCAGGAATAAGAACCAATGAAGTGCAACATCCGTCAAACTCCATTTACCTTGAGGTATTTGGAAGGAGGTCTAAGATGTCGTCAAAGGGTTAAATGGGCACCTAATTTTCATGCACTTGTGTGTCTAATTTTTCCAGCAACCTAACAAAGACAAACTTGTTAATACCACTAATATTGTACTTACTGGGATTATGCCTGTCTGCCAATTCTGAACCTTTAAAGGTAAACAAGAAAGGAGACAAATCAAGATGGGACCATGTGCATTAAAGGCAGCTTAGAGGGCCACCTGGGTGGCTGCTGGTTAAGCATCTAAATTTTTGATTCAGCTCAGATCATGGTCTCTCAGTCTGGGGATCAAACCCCATATCAGGCGCTGTGCTCAGCACAGTCTCCCTCCCTCCCCCTTCTGCTAACTCTCTCAAGTAAATAATAAGAATAAAAGCAGTTTAGGGGGCAGTGTTTAAGAGGCTGACTCCAGCCCTCCACTGCTCCACTTTCCAGAAGGATTTACCTGGAGGCTTAATCCAGGTCCTAGTAAGATACCACCTGCAAGGCCCTTGCCTGGGAAGAACTACCTAGTGCTTGTGTCCTGTCTTGGCACAGTGGTTACAACTTGCCATGAGGAATATTCAGTAGTTGTATTTTTAAAGAATGTTGATTCTAGAAACCAGCACCTTGTGTTTGGATGGATCATGTGTGTTTTAACAAAATACCACTATTCTAGCCAAACAGTACCCAGGTTAGCGACAGTGGGAAGAGATCTGTGGGAAAGATTTTTTTGTGAGTCTCCCTAATCAGAGTAGGGTAAAATACTTGGTTTCTTGGTAGGTACATAATGTTAGGGGGGAAAGGGATTTTAAAGAGCCAATGTTTAGTGGAAAAACAGGAAGGGCCTGCTCATTTTGCCCCTTCCCAACATGGTATCTCTCAAGGTGAAGTATTGTAAATCAAGGTAAAGACTCCAGTGCTCTTTTCTAGCATAGCAAAACAAAAGGTGGCCTGCATGTGCCCAATTCTTTTTGTGGATATCCTACCTGAAAATTCTGATAGTTTGCTTTCTGTTCTCCATCCTGAAGTTGATGAAGCAGTTCAAAACCAAGACTTCTATTAGAAGATACAAGAGAATTCAGGCAAGGTGTGTGATTTTCTAAGAAACCCTCTTAGCTGGAATAGCTGTCCCCTTTACCTGTGCTGGGTCTCCAGCAAAATATCTTGCAAGTAGACAGCTAAGGACTTTATCCTTGGGCTTCTACATGCAAGTGCAATTTCTGAATCCAACTATTTTTTGACAGGGAGCCACCCTCCAGGATATAGCTCCAAACTCCCCACCCTTGGTTCCTTTCCTCTTTCACTAATCATTCCTTGTCAGCCTCATTTGTAGAGTTTTTTGGTTTTGTGTGTGTCTGTGTTGTCCATTCTCAAAGAGACTGCTCTTTGCCTACTTAATACCATTCTCCCCTTCATTTTTAGTAACAAAACCTTGATTTTTTTTCTTTCTTTCTTTCTTTTTTTTAGGGTGGTAATATACCTATAAAAGACTAGACTCTCCAACTTCCCTAGGTGGGGTCAGTAGGTCAAGTCGAAGTCATTTGGGTGGGACTTAACAAGAAATCTCTAAAGAGAGCTGACTCAGCTGGGAGGATTGCCCTTTTACCCCTTCCCTTCTTCCTGCCTAGAAACTAGATAGGATGGCAAAACGCTGGTAGTCATTTTTTACTATGTTGCATCATTGGAGATGGAAGACATATACCTTAGAATGGCAGAGCAGAAAGATAGGAGGAACTCACACATTGATGATGTGGTCAAAGTGCCATACTAACCCAGACTTCTTTAGTAGTTTAATAAACTTCCTTCTTATTTAAACCATTGTTATTTAAGTTTCTGTTATATGCAGCTGTTTCTAATCCTAACAGATGCCCACCCTTTATAATAAGAGTACTCCCCACAGTTACCTCTTTGATATTTTTCTTTATATTTCCTCCTTTGGCATAGCCACACACTTGCCAGGGACTTCATATCTATATCTACAGTCTAAATTCCTCTTGAGCTCAAAAACCATAAGCTCAACTGTCTTTTGGACATCTTTGTTTGGATTATCCCCTAGGCACTGCAGTAGGCTGAAAAAGGGCCACCCAAATAGGTCCATGCCCTAATCCCTGGAATCTGTGAAAGCTACCCCATATGGCAAAAGGGACTTTACAAATGTGATCAAGTTAAGGATTTTGAGGTGGAGAATTTATCCTGAATTATTCGGGTGGGCTTGATGAGTCAGTGAAGAAGGCAATATGGAAGCAGAGATTGGGGTGATGTGGCCACAAACCAAGAAATGCTGGCAGCCTCCAGAAGCTGGAAGAGACAAGAAATGGACTCCTCTTTTGAATCTCCAGAAGGAACCAGCCCTTCCAACACTTTGATTTTAGGCCACTGAGACCCATTTTGAAATTCTGACCTCCAGAACTATAAGATTTCAATTTTATGGTAATTTGTTACAATGGCAAAAGGAAACTGATACAGGCACCTCAAACCTAACATATCCCAAAATAAATTCGTTAACTTTTCCCCAAAACATGATCCTTTTATATTTCCCATCTTGAATATTATAGCATCCAAAATATGAAATATATGGTTAGTCATATATCCTAGATTTGCCCCACTCTATCATTCTTCACTCACCACTTCGTATTTTCATTTCTATGTATGAACTGTCATTCAAATCAGTTCGTAATTTTTTCTGCATTATCTTCCATCTGTGTTACTGTAGTAGCACAATGGTTCTCAACTGGGAGTAAATGTGCCACCTCGGACAAGGGGAGGGGACATTTGGCAAATGTCTGGAGACATCTTTAGTTGTCACCACTGTGGAGGGATGCTGTCAGCTGGCATCTAGTGGGTAGAGGCCAAGGATGCTACTGAACATCCTACAGTTCTCTGAACAGTCCCCACAACAAAGAATTGTCTGGCCTGAAGTGTTAATACGGCCAATGTTAAGAAAGCCTGTCATACTCTTAAAACTAGTTTCCCTGCCTCCCTTCACTACCACTCCAGTCATGATCATTATAATTTCCAATTCCCTGGGCAAATCGACAGGCATATCATATTTTATTGTACTTTGCATATACTACATTTTTCTTTTTCACAAACTGAAGGTTTGTGCCAATCCTGCATTAAGCGAGTCTATTGGCACAATTTTTCCAACAGCATTTGTTCACTTTGTGTCTCTATATCACACTTCAGTAATTCTTAGAATATTTCAAATTTTACCAGATTATTACATTTGTTACAGTGATCTGTGACCAGTAATCACTGATGTTACTATTATAATCGTTGGGGGGGTGGTGCCAGAAACCACACCCATTTAAGATGGAGAACTTAACTGAGAAGTTCTCAATTGACTGACTGTTCCACTGGTCGTCTCCCCATCTCTCTCCTTCTTCTTGAGCCTCTTTTTCCTCAAGGCAGCAGTACTGAGGTTAGGCCAATTAATAACCCTACAATGAACTCTCAATGTTCAAGTGAAAGAAAGAGTCAGTCTCTCACTTTAACTCAAAAGCTCGCAATGACTGAGATTCGTGAGGAAGGCATGTCATAAAAGCTGAGACAAGCCATAAGCTAGGCCTCTTGTGCCAAATAGTCAAGCTGTGAATGCAAAGGAAAAGATGTACCAGATTCTTGGTACAACCAAGCCTCCAGAGGAAGATAGCCTCCTCTTTCTTTGCAGGGTAGTTAGAATGGAGGCTGATTATCTCAATCTGTTTAGAGATTGAGCTGGCTCAAGGCTGGACTGAAATTTTGGAAAGCCTTTTTCTACATCTGATTCAACCCTGGTGTTAAAGTGTAGACATTTAGGGTTCCAGCAGCCTTTTGGGTGAGATCGAGTATGGGGAATTGACTGGGCTCAAGGTGAGTCTTGAACTCTACCCTTGTCTGCTCAGCACTCCTAGACTGACACAAACTCCGTCGGGCTCATTAGAGCCCGTCTGCTTGGCTCCTTGACTTTGGTCAGCTTGAAAATTTGGCAAATGTCTTAAGGGCAGGATGTTGGTATACATTTTGCCCCTTCTTAGAGACACTCAGCCTTCCATTTTCTACTTTTCGTTTCTTCATTCCGAAGAAGTTTCTCTACCTTTTAGTAGAGGCCCGCTGCCCAAGTACTTCCCCTGGATTCTTAGGCTTTTTGACCCACACCCAGAATGAGTCATTGCCCAGAAAGAAAATGCAGCTACACACCGTGGGCTCATTTCTCTCTCAAATTCTCCCTTCTCTAAGATTTGATCTTTTCAAGACCTGATTTCTTCTCCATTATCTTCAAACAGTAGCTGCAATCTACTTCGTGGCAGGTCCCCATGTGGGAGTGGTGAGCAGCAGGCCCCCCGAACTGCTCTCCTCCAGCTCCGTCCTGGGACCTGCCTCTGTAAGGAACTTGCCCGGTATCTAAGTCCTGCTTCAATGACAGAGGGCTGACCTCTCTCCTTCCCTGCAACCTGCCAGTGTTGAGTTCCAGACCCCACACCAGCGTCCCTCTGCATCTCAGGCCAGAGTGAAACCACGTAGGCTTGCTTTGTTTTGTTTTGTTTTTTGTTTTCTGAAAAGTAGTATTGCCTGCCTTCTAAATCCTCCTCTCTCCCTGTTGATAATTCTGAAGTGCTTTGTCAGTTCCAAATCAGGCATGAAAGAAGGCTCATTTTGACATTCATAGATATATTTCCTTCTGTCTTTCCAATTATTCCTGAAATAAAAGCCTTCATAGCCCTTTTGTAGGTTGCATTCTCTTTTGTAAATTATAAATGAGTCAGTTTGTGACTGTTGGTAAGCAGGGTCAAAGATCTTTATTAAAAACGGAAATGGTAGCTATTTTATAGTTCTGAGACTTTGTGCTCCAGTTGCATGGGTATCAGGTGTTTTCTATGCCTGGTCTCATTTAACACAACAGCCCTGTGCACGGTAGGGCTGGGGGGATTACTGAATACACTTTGTCAGGAAATGAAGCTGAGAAATATTACATTGCTCATTAGTAAGTGGTAGAACTAAGATTCAAAGTCAAGTCTGAGTCCAAAGCCCTTACTCTTTCAAACACAGCTTTGCCCTCGGCCCCTAAATCTCAGTGTCTGATGTCACAAACAATTTCTAACCTCACCCCATTGTAGTCATCGGAATCACCCCCAAAGAGACTGTGGACGACACAGAACAGTCCATCACCCTGACTGAACAGTTAAAATGCAGTGACACACAGAACATTTGTAGTCGCTGATAACAAAATTTAGGACTATTACACCTAAGTACCAATTAGTGGCTGAGAACACACAAAGAAGATTGAGGCTTTTATGTACCTTGTTGTCTCTAAAAAAAAAAAAAAAAAAAAAGAACCCAGATTCTTGGTACAACCATTAGTGAGTTGCCTCTCCCCTATCCTTTCTGCATGCTGCACATCCCCTTCACACTGCCCATTTCCCACTGGAGCAGAGGGTCTATGTTCTATTTATCTTTGTATCCCTAGCACTTAACGTTCCATGAATTAATATGCACGGTCTTCCCAACCTTAATTTAAGTTTAATGATGGCAGAGACTGTCTCCTTTTATTTCAGTCCCCAGACTGTTGTTAATTACTCTCTGATTGCATAAACCAGAGATCTCACACTATCTCAAGTAGTGGGGGTTTACTGGAAAAAACTCATTGCAAGGATGGAGGCCGTTATCATTCAGGCTTCGAAGAATAGCACCATTCACAGTCTAAGCTAGCTCTAGGGGCCAGATTAGCACGTTTGCTCCTCCAGCAGGAATTGTTGGATCTAAGGATGCTAACCTAACATGCCGCCATTAATATGACTCCTATTTTATATTGGTTCTCTTTTATGTCTTGTCTACACCTGTTACCAATTAGCTGACTCTTTCTCATTCAACCACCTGAGGGAGAAAATCCAATTACCTTATTAATTATTCCTGTTAAGTAGAACGTTTTAAACCAAGACACTTCATAGGTTTCCAGGTGCCCACCTCTGTCCTAATTGGTGGTCTTCTTTAACACAAAAACAATCTAGCAAAAGCCTACTTCAGTTAGCTTGGGACTCTCAAGGAGGAAATATCTGTGGGCATGGCAGTCCCTGGGACTGGCATGTCCATTAAAGGCCTTACACGAAGTTCAAAATTTATGTTTATATAAGTTATCTGAAGGGAGAGCCAGAAGAATTTCATGACTGTGTATAATTTAATCCTGTGTAGTATATCCTGGATATTTGGTGGGGCCTTAACATTGAGCTAGTGTACAAATGTCCTTTTCTTTTATTTGTAGCTGTCATTGCCGTTTTGAGATTCTGGAAGAGTTTGTGAACCCGTCCCTTTCTTCACAGTTAGTTCCATGCTTTTGGCTAAAAAGCCAGCTCTTTCTGAGGTTAAACGTTTTTCCCTTTGGATCCTAGAGCTAAGACACTTTATTTTTAAATAACCATTTACCAGAGCAATATGTCCTTGTCTCTCTCTGAATCATTCAGTACAAAAATAAGCAAATTCATATTGTCCTGAATTGGCCTTTGAGTGTTATGTTTGCCTTATGTCTGTTTTTTAAAATTCAACGTTAATTTTTATAGACATTTCGTATATCTATTAATATGCGACATACATTATTTGATGTAGTCCTCCTAATACCTGTGAGGTAGATATCATTATTATTTTAAAGATTAAGAAATTAGAGTTCAGGAAGCTTAAATAATTCGTCTCAGTTTATATAGCTGGTGAGTATGATGATAGAGGTGTAAAGCCCATAGCTGTCAATTAAGTCATTTCCCCCACCTACGTTTAGTCATTTTCCAGACTCTTTCAGAACACTGGACATTATCTGGAGGTCACAGAGAAGTAGAACCTCCTTCCAGCTCCTCTCTTCTTCATGCTCTCCGCTCTCCCCTCCGTGCTCTTCACCATCTGACGCAGCTGACTTGAGTTCTCTTTGGTTCTCGCTAGACAACAGGGTTTGGTGCCCAATATATGAAAACATTTCTTGGAAGCATAAACAAATATGTAAATTTAGATGACTTAATAAGTCACAAGACCAGATATAATCTGGGAGCTCTGGAGGGAATAAAAGGGGGGAAAAGAAATTTTTGGCAGAGAGACTAAGATGAAAGAGAAAATAAAGGAGCTAAATAATGTTACATCCTCAGTTTTTCCTAGATCTGGCTCTGTGTACATGATTCTCAGAGTGAAGGGTCCTTTTAAGAACTGATAGACAAATTGAGACTCTCTATAAAATAAGAGATACTGTTCAAAATATCATGGGCAAATCCTGGGGAGCCGCCGTGCTTGGCTTTGTAGTGAACACAAGAGGGCGCTAGGCTCCACAATGATCCACAGGGCCACTAAGGCCTGCATCTAGCATCGTGGCATACATACAAATAGCAGCTTTCAAGTGATATTTCTCTCTCTCTTTTTTAAAGATTTATTTGTTTATTTGAGAGAGAGAAAGAGAGATAGCAGGGGCTGGGGCAGAAGGAGAGGGAGAATCCTTGAGCAGACTCTCTACTGAGTAGGGAGACTGAGGCAGCGTTTGATGCCAGGACCCTGAGATCATGACCTGAGCTGAAATCAAGACTCTGCCGCTTAACCAACTGAGCCACCAGGTGCCCCCCTCAAGTGTTATTTCTTAAAAGTTATATCAAGTGTTAAACAGGAACTTTTATCTACCCCTAATTTAGTAGATGCCAGTCTCAGTTAATTTGTGATTTTTTTTAATGCCTGAATGACACTAATATTTCTAAGGAAATAAAAAAAGGTTTGGTGTGGCACAGGCACATAGAAAGATTGCAGAAGCGTTGGTGGGTATCACCTAAGCTTTCTCAGTGAAGAGGGAGGCTTAGCAAAGACTTCAAATGTTGCCGTCCCGTGAGAAGACCCAAATACTCACATCATCCTCGCTGAACACTATTAACTCTTCCAACCATCTAACCCCCATGCCCTAAGTCCCTGCTCACAAAGCAACCTCTGGAGATTATTTGGCTTCTCATGGGAGGTCAGTGTCCATATACGGATGCTCAAGGGCAAAACAAACTTTAAAAATTCTTATTTCTTATGGCAAAATGAAAGTGAAAATATTATAACTATTTGGTGGCAGTTGTATTTCTTGTTTTAGGAGGGTCACAGGACAAGGAAGATTTTAAAATAGTACCCCAAGTTTGAAGAGAACCATCAGCAGAAATAAAAAAGAGATGAGGGACTATAGCAGTTAAGGTTTTGCCATGAATTTGAGGTACAGACCATTTGTATAGGTGACAGCTGTCAACTACAAGTATTTGGAGATGAGGTCCTTTATGGTACCAGGAGAGATGAGGGAGAGAAATACAGGTTAAGGAACCACTGGCACGGGGTGCAGGGGGTTGGGGGGATATTGCATGCATAGGATTAGTAAGGACTAGTGTGGAGAAAGAAGAAATGAGGCCTGAGGACAGCCTTGGGGGGTTAGGAAGCAAGACCCAGAAAAGGCAATGCATCAAGATCCTGTGGCCTATCATAGGGGAGGAGAGATGTCTTTTGGAAAGGAAAGGAGTAGTGTCAAGCGCTGCAGAGAAGACCCAAACTGTAAGGACTGGATTTTCCTGTTTAAGATTACTGGTCACAGTCAAGAGAACAAAATAAGTTTAGGTAGAAGTCAAATTCCAAGAGTTTACCAGTAGGTGAGCCAGAAACATCTTGTCATACCAGAAAGCAAGAAAACTCAAGGATCTGGAAGCCAGTTTGAAAAGGTTAGTAACTGGCCAAAGACAAATCAATAGGAACATCAGTAAAGATGTATCAATAAGGATAGTAACTGTACTAGTTCTCTGTTGTTGCTATAACAAATTACCACACTTTAGTTGTTTGAAACAACACAAAGTTGCAGTTCTATAGGTTAGAAGCCCAACACATGTCTCACTGAGCTACAATCAGGACTGCATTCCTTTCTGGAAGTCTTAGGGGAAAATCTGTTTCTTTGCCTTTTCCAGCTTGTCTTTACTAGCATGACTTTCCAAGAAATGCAAGGGGGCTGCCTGCAGTCCTTGACTCATGACCCCCTTCCTCCATCTTTTTGAAGATGCAAATGCTGGGTCCTCAGATCCCATCACTCTTGACCTCCTCTTTCTTCCTCCCTCTTCCATGTCTAAGGACCCTTGTGAGTACACTGGGCCCACTCAAGTAATCCAGGATATCTCCCTATTTTAAGGTCAACTGGTTAGCAACCTTGATTCCATTTGCTGCTTTAATTTCTCCTTGCCATAAAATGGAACATATTCACAGGTCCTGGGGTCAGGATATGGAACATGGTCTACCACAATAACTACAATAGATTGAAACACATCAAATATGTTTAAACGCTGAGGTTCAAAATGATTCTAAGACAAACAGAGCTCACTGCCAGGAAACTGGCACAGTATTTTGAAGACAGATAAATAAAGGGAAATGATCAAGTATTCTGACCTTCTTGTACAAACTTTACCTTGGTAACCAAGAAGTGGTTAAAGGAAATTTTTTCTTTATAAAAGTATTCCAGCTATTACATTAAGGGAGAACTCCATCATTCCCCAATCCTCCGTGAATTAATGGATGTGGACAATAATGATCAATGACAACTAACATCACAAAAATGCAACAGACATCTGGATACTCCGTGCCTACTGACAAGAATACAGAGCACCACCTATGACTTCTTAAAGCAGCAGATCCTAAAACTGGTGAAGCCTCCACATCTAACCACCCATTCATTTATGGAAAAAACAGAGGACAAAGGAACACATTCAACAACTCCAAAAGATGCAGTAAACAAAATCCGAACTGTGGGAAACTCCACAGAACAAATGAACACAACATAAAACAAAACAACAGAATAAAACCAACCAACCAACCACCACCCACAACAAAACCTTATAAGAACAACAATGAAAGATGGAGGGAAACTTATTGTTAGAAGACTTAGAAACCTCAACGGGTTGTGATGGGTGGGTCTTATTTGGGTCCTAATTTATAGGCAATAGGAGAAATGCGAACAATAATGGCATAATCAATATTAAACAATTGTTACTTTTTTTTTTAGGTGCTACAGTACTGGTTTTTTAAAAAATTATTTCTTTTAGAGGTATACATTCGCAGATTAAATGATATGATGTCTGGATTTGCACCAAAATAGCCTAGGGGTAGGGCAAGGGTAGGTGGGGCAACAGAGGAAGCAAGCTTAGCCACAGCAGGTAACCGCTGAAGCCGGCTGTTGTGTACGTGGAGTCTTTCTTTATACCGTCCTCTCTCTTTTTAAAACGATGGGCAAAGAACCCAGGCTCTGTAGTCAGATGGCCTGGGCCAAATCCATCTACTGTGTAACTCATAGGATTAAAAGGAGATTTGAGTGAGAATATGTTTTTGTGGTACAATATGCATAATATAAAATTTACCCTTTAACCGTTTTTAAGAGTACAATGGAGTGGCATTAAGTACCTTCACCATAGTGTGCAGCCATCACCACTATCCGTCTTAAAACTATTTTTAAGCATTCCAAACAGAACCTCTACTCATTAAACAAAACCTGCCCATTCCCCTTGCCCCAGCCCCTAGCAACCTCTCTTCTACTTTCTCTCTCTATGAATTTGCCTATTCCAGGCGCCTCGTATAAGTGGAATCTTTCCAAGTTTGTCCTTTTGTGTCTGGTTATTTCACTTAGCCTGATGTTTTCGGGGTCCATCCATGTCATAGCATGTGCCAGAATTGCTTTCCTTTTTTAAGGCTGAATGATATTCCTGTGTGTGTGTATCACATTTTATTTATTCATTCATCTGTTGAGAGAATATTTTATTTTTTAAAAGATTTTTATTTTTGGGGCGCCTGGGTGGCTCAGTGGGTTAAAGCCTCTGCCTTCAGCTCAGGTCACGATCCCAGGACTCTGCTCAGCAGGGAGCCTGCTTCTCTCTCTCTCTCTCTCTCTCTCTCTCTCTCTGCCTGCCTCTCTGCCTACTTGTGATCTCTGTCTGTCAAATAAATAAATAAAATCTTTAAAAAAAAATAAAATATTTTTATTTTTTTAGAGAGAGAACAGGGGGAGAGGGGCAGAGGGAGAGAGAGTATCTCAAGAAGACTCCCTGCTGGACATAGAGCCCTACACGAGGCTCGATCCCACCACTCTGAGATCATGACCTGAGCTGAAACCAAGAGTCAGACGCTTAACCAAAGAGAATATTTTGAAAGCATTTTAAAAAGCATGTGGCCTGGGGCACCTGGGTGGCTCAGTCAGTTAAGTGTCTGCCTGTGGCTCAGGTCATGATCTCAGGGAGCTGGGATGGAGCCTCATGTCAGGCTCCTTATCCAGTGTGGAGTCTGCTCCTTTCTCTCCCCGGTTATGCTGTCTGTCTGTCTGTCTCTCTGTCTTTCTCAAATGAAATAAAATAATTTTTTAAAATATTTGGCATATAAATGAGCATTCTGAATGCCCCAGTAATTATTTTTAAGGATTTTTTTTTTTTAAGTAATCTCCACATCTAATGTGGAGCTTGAACTTACAACCCCAGGTCAAGAGTCGAATGCTCCACTGATTGGGCCAGCCAGATGCCCCTACCTAGTAATTAATATTGTTACAGGAAAAATGCTAGAAGAAACACACCAAACTTTTAACCATAATTGTAATAGAGCAGAGGAATTCTGTTTTCTTTTCTTTGTTTTTTCTATGTGCTTTGCATTTCTTGGTAATGTGGTTTGGTCAGTGAAGATTATTGTAAATACACATACACCCATTTTAGCTAGTCTTCATTCTTTCTACCAAACTATTTTTAAAAGGAGGTAGACATGTTGCCTTATCCATTTTTTTAATGGTCTTTTTTGAAAGTGTAGACTATAGTCCATTTTGCTCTGAGAAAGTGCTGCATTACACTTTGTGCCCAGTGGGTGGCAATATCCACACTTGAGTCCGTCTGCCACTTACTCGGTCATAACCAGAGCCCCTAGTAACAAACATTCTCACGTGTTACCGTCCTAGAAATGAAGGCCAGTAGCTATCTACTTTTCACATACAGTCTTCTATACTGCCAACGTCAAGAACACCGGCTCCAGATTACATCTGTGCCTGTGAAGTCCCACCTTCCCTGATTCTAATCAGCTGCCTCCATGGCCCCCAACCGTGCCGGTCATGGAGTTGTCAGAGTCATGCTGGTGACTGGGAAAGCGGGGAGCAGAAGGTAAGCAAGGAAAGAAAGAAGCTGATTTTCCCTTCTTTCTTCAGTTGGGAAAGAGGAAAGACTTTAATATGAAATGAAGTTTAGCATTTTTCCTCATATAAGACATAAAGTTTTAATCATGGCTTGGCACAAGACATGACCAGTTGATTTTTTATGACTTAAGAATAAGGCTGATCCTGAGCTCGTCTACACCAAAAGGTCTGAACCAATCATCAAAATACATCAGTACTCCTGTACCAGATGGTGAACTTTCCAGCCTGAGCTCCTTCATGTACCTGCTACACTGTTACTTATAAACTTAAGCAAATCAACAAACACAACTACAAAATGAAGGAAATGAAAAATCAATGAGAGTCACAGACTATACGAGAAATCCACACAAATCAACTTTATAAACTTTATAAAACTAAGGAAATGAAAAATTAGTGAGAGTCACAGACTATATGAGAAATCCACACAAATAAACTTTATAAAAATTCCATTCATAATAGTGAAAAAATGTTAATAACTAAAGACAGGAGATTTTGTCAAGGAAGTAATTTAAAAACTCTGGTAGTGATAAAAAGAATTAAAGCAAGACACATCAGTATGAATGGGGAGGTTTATGCCCTATTTAAGAAAACAACATTCAGGAAGATATTAGTTACCAGGTTCCTTTTTCTCAAAGTGTGCTCCTGAGGCCACCCACTCTACTAAGAACTCAAATGTGGTTATCACTTGCACTCCTCATAGCTGGGTAGCATCACCCATATTTACTAATGAGCAACAGAGGTTAGAGGGGTAAAGCGTTCAGCTCCTGAGGTTCCAGAGTTGCTGAGTAGAAGCACCAGAATTAAAACATAGGCCTGCTTTACTCCAAAGCCTATCTTCTCCACCAAACAAGGCTGCCCACCAAATAACAGGATGCTGGTAAGAATAATTTAATAATAATTTAATGTACTGCAGAAGCAGGCACCAAAAAATAATGTTGTAAACAGTACAAAGCTATAGCAGAAAAACCTGATTATTTAGTCTGGCCTGACTTAATCCTCTGCTTCGGAATGCCAGGAAGCTCCAGAGACTGACATGCTCTATTAGCACAACCTTAAATCACAGTTGTGGTTTTTTTTGTTGTTGTTGTTGTTTTTGTTTTTGTTTTTGTTTTTTAAGTAGGCTTTAAGCCCAGCATGGAGTCCACTGTGGGACTCAAACTCATGACCCTGAGATCAGGACCTGAGCCCAAATCAAGAGCTGGATGCTGAATTGACTGCACCACGCAGGCACCTTTTCACTCATAGTATTTTTAGAGCAGGTACTTGGGCAGATTTGCCTGGCATTTGAGCAGTAAATGCAGTCCACACCCCATGGCCCATTGGATGGATCTCAGCGCAGAAAGGGAGAAGATCAGACAGCAGCACTGGAGGTGCTGGCGCTGAGAAGGAACACAAGTCTAATAAAGAACCCAGAGGAAGCTTCCGTGTGGATTCACCTGCTAGCTCCACTCCAGCCCCTACGTGTAGCTCTCCTGCCACGGCTCCTGTAACGCAGGGATCTCCAGCTGTGCGGCAGTACCCAGCACACCACTGTGAGGAAATTGCTACCTAAGCACAGGTTTTCGGTAACTGAACGTAATCTGGAGAGCATTTTTGCTTTTAGGGAAAAAGGCAAAAAGTGAAAATAGCATTTGGCATTTGTTTTGCGGTGAGGCTTGTATCCTTCCCTGGGAGGCATGTCTGTGCAAGTGGCCGGGCTTTGACTGCGTCTGTGAGCATCTCTGCTTTATCTTGATTTGTTTTTTGCATCTGTTAGCAAGATGTGTCCTCAGGCATCAGAAAAACCTAAGAGGGGTTATGTTTTTGGTCTAGGAACGTTCAGTAAATTTACCATGTAAATTAATGGTAATAGTTTCTTCAATTTATGCCATTCCTGCTTTCTGAAGTTTTCATAAAAACACTCTAGTTGCAGGGGTGCGCTGGGTGGTTCAGTCATTAAGCACCTGCCTTTGGCTCAGGTCATGATCCCAGGCTCCTGGGATCAAGCCCCACATGGGCTTCCTGTTCAGCAGGAAGCCTGCTCTCTCGGCGGGCTTCTTCTCTCTCTCCCACTCCCCCTGCTCTCACTCTCTCTCTGTCTCTCAAATAAATAAATAAATACAATCTTTTTTTAAAAAAAAGAAAAAGAAAAAAAAAAGAACACTCTAGTTTCAGATAGCTAAGGAAACCTGTACTCTGACTGAGTCCCCTCTGCTCCTGGTGAAGAAGCACAGAGATACTCTAAGCTTTTCTTTGGTGGTTACATTAGGTGACGGTAAGAACTGCCCTGGGGAAAATCCTCCAGCCCGACGTGGTCAGTTCACTGACAACACCGAATCCCTCACCCTTGATTTTCTGCCATCGAGCGGGCGTTAATCAGCATTATGTAGACCAGTAACATGTTGTGGTTCTGCCAGTGTCCCAAATAAAAGTAACTCCTACAACAACAACAACAAATATATATATATTATATATATATAACATTTCCCTTATAACATTATAACATTTACATTTTTTATTAAAGATCTTTATTTATTTATTTGACAGACAGAGATCACAAGTAGGCAGAGAGGCAAGCAGAGAGAAAGCAACGGAAACAGACTCCCTGCGGAGCAGAGAATCCAATGCAGGGCTTGATTCCAGGAGTCTGGGATCATGATCTGAGCAGAAGGCAGAGGCTTTAACATTTAGGCGCCTAGCCTAACATTTAATATTTTATAGTTTAATGCATTTTAAAAGCAAACTTACGGAACAGCACAAAAGACAGACAACATTAAAAACATACTTGCATGTAGGACAACTCAGAAAAGTATAGCAAATGGGAGCTCAGTGGGTTAAGCCTCTGCCTTCAGCTCAGGTCATGATCTCAGGGTCTTGGGTTCGAGTCCTCCATCTGGCTCTCTGCTAGGCAGGGCGCCTGCTTCCTCCTCTCTCTCTCTCTCTGCCTGCCTCTCTGCCTACTTGCGATCTCTCTGTCAAAAAAATAAAATCTTTGGGACGCCTGGGTGGCTCAGTTGGTTGGACGACTGCCTTCGGCTCAGGTCATGATCCTGGAGTCCCGGGATCGAGTCCCGCATCGCATCGGGCTCCCAGCTCCATGGGGAGTCTGCTTCTCTCTCTGACCTTCTCCTTGTTCATGCTCTCTCTCACTGTCTCTCTCTCAAGTAAATAAATAAAATCTTTAAAAATAAATAAATAAAATAAAAATAAAATCTTTTAAAGAAAAAAAAAGTATAGCGAATGGATAGATCTGCTGTATAATAAAAACGCTACAAACACCATTTAGTTGTTGTCAGTAAGAAATTGAGTTGTTTTTAAAAAAAAAAAAATCCAAATGTTGGCATTGTCCAGAAAAATTTAACAGATTTATTTATAATTGTTATAAAGATGAAGTGCTGAAACCTGCTCACTGGAACATTTTTATTTGCATTAATGCTTTATGTACCCGCATTCATATTAAAGATTCACACACAAACGAAAATGGAAAAACTGCTAATACCTGATTTCTGTCCCTTATTTTCCACTAGGAATCATATACTTAGGTACATTTTGACCCTGTGGGGAAAAATATCTGACGTTCAGAACTACCAATAATAGAGAGATTTTTTTTTAAAGAATGAAATATTTTCCACTATAGTGGATTTATTTTTTTCCACTATAGTGGATTCTTAAGCACGTTCTCCACCTACGCGTCATGCTAGCTGGACGTCTTCTGGCATAACTGTTACATGCTTGGCATGGAGAGCACACAAGCTGGTGTCTTCAAAGAGGACCTCGAGAGAGGCCTCGCTTGCCTCCTGCCAAGCGCCTACAGCTGCCCTCTGGAAGCACAGATCTGTTCTGAAGTCCTGAGCTACTTCTTGCGCCAGACGCTGGAGAGGAAGTCTGCGGATCAGTTCAGTGGACTTCTGCTAACGTCTCCTTTGGGCGGCGCGCCGCAGTACCGAGCCTGTAACGGCGAGGTTTCTTCATCTCTCCAGTAGAGGGCGCACTCTGGCAGGTGGCTTTTGTAGCCAGTTGCTTCCTCGGTGCTAATTTGCGGGCAGTCTGTGCCTTGTAGGAGCGATGGTAGGGAGACCTCCTTACCTACCCCCTTCTCCTTCGGCTGGAGGTCGGTGAGCTAGAGGAGGCGCGGCGGCCACTGCGAACACAACTGAAAGCATAACGTTTACTTTTAAAAATTACCCTAAGTAAAGCCATATGAGTTTAGCAACAAAAATTTCCACTTTTAAAAAATCCTGTGTTTTTTGCAAAATTGATCAAGATTTGCTACTCTTGCCTTTGCTCGGGACTGATATCCCCCAAAGCTCCCGGTTTCACTACCACAAATTATGAATGGTTTGTGGATGATTCTGCTGTTCCCCATTGGCATGAAGACAGGAAGGACTCCGGTCGAGAAAGCACATCTCAGATTTTTTATCCTTTTGTCCTTTGCTTTCTTTCATAAGTGTTTTTGCCTGTCATCCCAAGAGTTAGAAACTCTGGGGCACCTGGGTGGCTCAGTCGTTAAGTGCCTGCCTTCAGCTCAGGTCATGATCCCAGGGTCCTGGGATCGAGACCCACATCGGACTCTCTGCTCTTCGGGAATCCTGCTTCTCCCTCTCCCACTCTCCCTGCTAGTGTTCCCTCTCTTGCTCTAGTGGTAGAAGAAGTAACACCCACCTCCAGATTAACAATTAATTCAAAGCCACCCACTGAGTGAATCATGAGATTTCTAGCACTTTCACTCAATGGGGCTCCACCTCTGGCTTGAGCTATTAGCTGGAAGGGAGTCCAGGAAGATGAAGAAAGGAAAACAAGTTTTCCTTGCTTGCTTCTAGGGTCAATGCATCCTTAAATTGCACATTTAAAATAATTAGTATTCGAAGAGAAAAATGTCTGATTTTTCCTCTTTTTTACCATTCTGAAATTTTTAGTCTGTGCTCTTGATTCCTCTCCTTTTAGGTCCATGAAAGAGCGCACATTTATCCAGAGAAGGCTGGGGCCCGGGTCAGAGGCTGACCACCTGTGCCTGGGATCTTAGCCAGCTGCTTGAGGTCAGATGCACCATCAGCAGGAGCAGCTTTGCCTGAAGTGAGAGGGGCATCTTCTGAATGAGAAACCAAGGTAAGATAATCCATTTTTCAGGGCCTCTTTCTGAGAGTACCCGAAATGTATGAAACAGGGATAGGCTCTGATGTTGTTAGGTTTAAGGCCCAGGTGCCATCTCTGGTCTCAAGGAGATCCTTAAAAACAGGCCATTAGTGGTGAGTGCTTGCAAGGCTCCAGCGGGAAAGGCACTCCAAGTAAAAAGGATTATGCTACTTAACAGGCACATTTTGCACATTCCAAGAGGCTGGGGGTGAGGAAGGAGCATTGATGAGTGCTTTGGTTGTGTATATTATGGCATAGGAATGTCACTATAGTCGGGTTACAGCCGCCAAAGCCTGAATTAGACCTGCACGCATTAGCCATTGGAATTGTTGGAGTCTCTTAGCAGAAAATAAAGCATTCCCTGGATGTATGGATGTTGGAAAGAGTGATGCGCGAAATCCATCCAAGGCTCAGAGTTGATGGGTGGAAAGGGTCCCTAACCTGTGGCAGATATAGTTAGGCTGCAGGTGGCACACTTTGGAGGGGGTGTTGCCCCATCCCACGCTGGGGAAGGCAGACTAGTGTATTTATAGCACTCAGCAACCCGTCAGGATCTCTTGTCTTCCTATTGTAGCAATTTTCTGTAGATGGTCTCCAGGGCTAAGACTGCCTGTGTTTGAATTAAGGTTTCATTATTACAGCTTTTCTATCTCGGATAATGGAACAAGCTAGCTTCTTCATGTTGGTTTTGATAATGTGTTATTTGAACTTGCTCTGGCCTGGTTCAGCAAATGAAGCTTGCTTGCTGTCCTCTAGAAACACAATGAAATGCAACACTCACCTTAACAGCTTTGCCAAAGACTTGATCAAAAAGATGCAATGCTCTGTGACCTTGGTGAGTCTTTGAGCCTGTCTTGTTATAAGAATCATATTAATAATACTACAGTTGTCATGATAATATGACAGGACTATATATTTTTTAAAATATTTTATTTATTTATTTGACAGAGAGATACAGAGAGAGGGGGAACACAAACAGAAGGAGTGGGAGAGGGTGAAGCAGGCTTCCGGCTGAGCAAGGAGCTGGATATGGGGCTCAATCCCAGGAGCTTGGGATCATGACCTGACCCAAAGGCAGATACTTAACGACTGAGCCACCCAGGCACCCCAGGACTATATTTTTTAAGCTAGGAAAAAAAAATTGTCCTCTGGAAGTTCCTGGAAGTCTACTGTCTCTGGAAGTAGAGGAGTCATCAGTACACCTTCAGAGATTTCCTTTGTTTTGAGAAAAATACCAGAATGGACAAATTTAGTAATGAAAAGCAAATATCCAGTACAAATACATAAAACATTGCATGTACCAAAGCGCTTAATCTTCCTAACACTGGGAATATAAGTTCTAGTTAACAAATATTTATATAGGACTTACTATGTACCGGGTATTGATCTAAGTGCTTTGCAAATAGTAACCCATTCAATCTTCGTAACAACTCACATGACAAGTCTGAACCAAAATTACTTGCTCAAAGTCACATGGCTAGTAGAGAGCAGAGCCAGGATCCATACTCAGGTAGTCTAGCATCAGAGTCTGTGCACTTAACCACTGTGCCAGGCCACCGACTCTGAGTGTGGTGTCTGCACCATAGCCTCGAGTCTAGGAAAGTGTCTGGGCCACAGCAGGTGATCAAATTTACCAAAAGGGTGGATATGAGCCTGACTGCCTGCACCATTCGAAAATACTATGCACAATGACAATTCAATCCTCTCAACAACCCTATAATATATAGGTACTGTTATTAGAATGAGCATATAATTTATCACCAAAATCAGGACACTGTTACTAATTATAGCCAAATAACAAACATAAGCTAGAACTGTCCCAGATAAACCAGGACATACGATGACCTGAATAACAATAACAATAATAATAGTAATAGTAATTATTATTATTATTATTACACCAGTGATGAAACTGAAGCATGGGGAAGTCAATTAAATTGTCCAAGATTGGATGAGCCTGGTGGTGGGTATTAAGGAGGGCACATATTGTGTGGAGCACTGGGTGTGGTGCATAAACCATGAATCTTGAACATTGAAAAAAAAATTAAATTTAATTTTTAAAAAATTGTCCAAGATCACACATAGGTAAGTGATGGTGTCAGCCCTGGAAGCCCAATATTCAGATTCTAGAGTCTTCAGTAGTGACTCTGTACCAGAGAAGTGAGACAGAGGCGGAGTGTTTTCCTTAATGTCACACAGACAGTTAGTCCCAGAACCCATGCTATTTTTATTCATATACTTCCTCTTCTAAGATATTTGTACCAGAGATCATTCTTGAGTCTCGTTTGTCCTCCAAACCACCTTTGAAGGAAGAAGTTCTCTCCAGGAAACAAACATTCTCCTACATGGGGATCTGCTTTGCTAAAACTTTGGGAAAACACTCAGGTGATATTTATTAAATTTTCATTTATAGATTTTTGGATTTTCAGCCATCTTTCTGTTACCGATTTCTAGTTGAAGTCCATTATGGTCCCAGAGCATACTTGGTATGATTTCAATTCTTTCAAATGTGTTTTGTTTTCTGGCCCAGAAAATGGTTTATCTTGGTGAATGTTTCTTGTGCCCTCGAGTGTGTATTCTGTTAGGGTTGAGGGAGAGTTTTCTCTCTCCCGGTAATTTCATCAACCTTTGCTTTTTGCAATTGGAAGCCAGGTAATTAGGTACATACATAGTTATTGTTATGTTGTCTTGGTAAATTATGCTTTTATCATTGTATAATATCACTCCTGCCCTTGGTAGTATCCCTTGTTCTGAAATTTACTTTTTCTGATATCGGTCTAAGTTCCCAAGCTTTCTTTTGACTAGTGTTTGCATGGTTTATCTTTAACCGTCCTTTACTTTTAACCTAGGTATGTGTCATATTTTAAAAGGGTTTCTCATAAATAGCATATAGTTAGGTCTTGTTGTTTACTCAATCTGACAATATCTATCTTTTAATTAGTATGTCCAGGCCTTTTCCATTTATATAATTGTTGACATTGTTGGATTTAAGTCTGCCCTTATATTATTTTGTTATCTGTGTCTTCCTTCTGTTTTTCATTTCTGTTTTCCTCTTTTCTGCCTTCTTTTGGATTATTAGAAACATTTTTTTTGTATTCCATTTTAACTTATCTGTTGGCTTTTTATATTGTATCTGTTCATACTTTCCCCTTTAATAATTACTTTAGACTATGTATACATTTTTAAACTTACACAATTTAGAGTTAATATTTACCAGTCTAAGTAAAATATAGAAGCCTTGCAGCTATGTATCTTTTATATATATATATACTTCCTTTAACTCCCCTCTCCCTGAACTTGGCTATAGTTGTCATTTACAACACATGTATATATACTGAAAATCCCACCAGATAATAATTTTTGCTTTCAAAAGTCATACATATTCCAAAGTACTCAAGAAAAAAATAAACTTTTATGTTTATATACAATATATTTCATATTTATATGAACAGATAGTTACCATTTCTGTTGCTTTTTTTTACCCCGGCAGATACAGATTTCCTTCTGGGATTCCTTCTCTTCAGCCCAAAGGACTTCTTTTCACAATTCTTTTGGAGTGAGGCTGTTGGAAACAAATTCCATTAGTTTTCCTTCTTCGAGAATGTCTTTTATTTCACCTGCATTGTGGAAGGTAATTTTTTCAGGCTATAAAATTCTGGTTGACAATTCTTTTATCACTTTAAATATGTTCCTCCACAGTCTGTGGCTTCTGATGGGAAAAACTTCATGGTTTTCTGATGAGAATCCCATAGCAACCCCCTTGTATGTAATGTATCCTTTTTCTCTACCTGCCTTTAAGATTTTTTTTTTTCTTTTTTTACAGCAATTTGACTGAGGAGTGTCTAGGAATGGTTGTATGTTAATTTATCCTGTTTGGGGATGGTTGAGCTTGTGGTCTCTCTAAATGTATATCTTTCACCAATTCTGAGAAATTTTCAGTTATCTTTTACCTTCAAAATTTTTGTCTATGCCACATTTTTCACCTCTCTTTCTGGGACTTCAAGGAAACTTGCGTTCAACCTTTTGGCAGGTTTCTGAATCTGTTAATTTTTTTTCAGTCTTTTCCCCTGCTCTTTAGAGTAGATACTTTCTATTAATGGGCTTTCAAGTTCACTGGTTCTTCTCTCCATCCTAACATGAAGCATATCCAGTGAAGTTTTAATTTCTGATACATATTTTTTAGTTCTGAGGTTTAATGGCTTCTTCTTTCTGCTGAGGACTTTTATCTTTCCATACATGTCAAGTATGTTTCCATATATGTCAAGTATTTGAAGAGAAAGAGAGAGAGAGTGCACAAGCAGGGGGAGCTGAAGAGAGAGAAGCAGGCTCTCCACTGAGCAGAGAGCCCAACTCAGGAACTCAATCCAGGAAACTTGTGATCATGACGGAGCTGAGGGCAAACACTTATCCCACTCAGGAGCTCCTCACAGGCATTTAAAAACATTATTTATGGGGCACCTGGGTGGCTCAGTGGGTTAAAGCCTCTGCCTTCAGCTCAGGTCATGATCCCAGGGTTCTGGGATTTCTGGGATTGAGCCCCACATTGGGCTCTCTGCTCAGCAAGGAGCCTGCTTCTTCCTCTCTCTCTCTCTCTCTGCCTGCCTCTCTGCCTACTTGTGATCTCTGTCTGTCAAATAAATAAATAAAACCTTTAAAAAAAACATTATTTACTTTTCACACATCCTTTATGCAGACTCTTGGACAAATGTAATATTGGAAAAAATCATTGAGCCTCAATTTTTCCTTCTGTAAATTGGGACTAATACATTCTGCCCTACTTATCTCATAGGATCACGGCATTTCTAAGTATGATGTACAGTTTATGAAAGGCATTTGTAACATGGAACTGCTAAACAAAGATAAGATCTTAGTTTTTAGGGATGCCTGGGTGGCTTAGTCAGTTAAGTGTCTGCCTTCAACTCATGTCATGATCCCAGGTTCCTGGGATCAAGCCCCACATCTGGCTCCCTGGTCAGCAGGGAGTCTGCTTCTTATTTTACTTCTGCCCCTCACCCCAGCTTGTCCTCTCTCTCCCACCCCCTCTCTCAAATAAATAAATAGAATCTTAAAAGAGAAAAAAGATGTTAGTTTTTAATTTTTTTAAGTTTTCTTTTTATTTCAGTAATCTCTATATACAAAATGGGGCTCAAAGTCATGACTCAGACATCAAGAGTCCCGTGCTCTTCCAACTGAGCCAGGTAGGCACCATGAGACATTAGTTTCAAAAACAGTATTTCATTTTTATCAGGAAAATAAAAGTAAAAGAAAGAAAAAAATCACTTAAATTTCTAACAAATACAACTCCCATTAATATTTAATTGAATTCCCTTATATTTTTTGATACATAGTGTTCTTAAAATAATTTTATCATATTCCATTTATAATTCTATATCCTGTTCACTTGTTTTATAATAAGCACTTACTATGATATTCTATATAACTGTAAAAATTTTTATTATTTTTAAAAGATTTTATTTATTTGTTTGACACAGAGAGAGAGAGCACAAGCAGGCGAGCAGCAGGCAGAGGGAGAAGCAGACTCCTCGCTGAGCAGGGAGCCCAACATGGGGCTCAATCCCGGGACCCCAGGATCATGTCCAGAGCTGAAGGCAGCCACCAAGCAACTGAACCATCCAGGTGCCCCTAACTGTAAGAATTTCTAATAACCCTTTAGTATTTTCTTGAATAAGCAAATGCCCTTTTTCACTTAATCTATGTTAATTTTTCTTTCATTAATATGGATGATGATGCATAGAACATCTTAGTGCATAAACTTACCACTCTTTATTTTTTTTTTAAAGATTTTATTTATTTATTTGACAGAGAGAGATCACAAGTAGATGGAGAGGCAGACAGAGAGAGAGGGAAGCAGGCTCCCTGCTGAGCAGAGAGCCCGATGCGGGACTCGATTCCAGGGACCTGAGATCATGACCTGAGCCGAAGGCAGCAGCTTAACCCACTGAACTACCCAGGCACCACACTTAACCATCTTTAAAATGACTTCTTTGGGATAGAATTTTTTTTTTAAGATTTTACTTATTTGTTTGACAGAGAGAGCCCAAGTAGGCAGAGTGGCAGGCAGAAGGAGAAGGAGAAAGAGAAGCAGGCTCCCCACTGAGCAGGAGCATTGAGAGTTCAATGTGGGGCTCCATCCCAGGACTCTGGGATCATGACCTGATTGGAACGCAGACATCTAACCAACTGTTACCTATTTTTCTCAAGGGAAGTATTGTCAGCATCTGTGTGTACCTTTCCAGAACACAGACTATGAGTTTGTTCCTCAGAAGGGAATTTGGAATGTTTGCAATTTGCCTATGAAGAATGTCTCTATTAAAATACTGTACTGGTTGTTTAAAAAAATTATTTCTGTTAAGGAAAAAAAATCTCACCCGTCATTGTCTCTGAGAGTTAGGACGGGGTGCTTCTAGTTCGTATTTTCTGTCCCAAAGAAAGCACTGAAAGCCTTCAGAACACCTTCCCTTTTTGGAACAGTCACCTGCTCCCTTTGGCAGATTCGGTGGCCTGGAGTGGGGACAGCCCCATCCCTGCATGACCCGCCCCACATGCCCAGGGTTCTGGTGCTCTGGACTATCTGGATAATTAAGACATACTCCTTCAGGCAGAGGTGCAGGACAGTACAGATGACCTCGGGGTCATGTTCAGTCTTGTATTTTATCAACAGAAAAAAGGAGAGTAGCTTCCTTTGTCCATCCTGTGTCTCAGTGTCGTCACACTTCAGTTTCCTTTTTTTTTCCTTAAGATTTTATTTATTTGAGAGTGAGTGAAAGCAAAAGAGAGAGAGAGAAAGTGCACAAATAGGGGAGGGAAAGGCAGAGGGAGAAGCAGGCTTCCGGCTAAGCAGGGATCCCGATGTGGAACTCAACGCAGAACTCAATCCCAGGACCCTGGAATCATGACCTGAGCCGAAGGCAGAGGCTTTAACCCACTGAGTCATCCAGGTGCCCCTGACACTTCACTTTCTTCATAAATAATGAAATGGTGATGACAACGATGAAGGGTCTGTCCCAGGCAATCCAAAACACCCTCAGTTTTGACAGATCATGAAACAGTCTTTTCTAGGGGCACCTGGGTGGCTCAGTGAGTTAAAGCCTCTGCCTTTGGCTTGGGTCATGATCCCAGGGGCCTGGGATTAAGCCCTGAATCCTACTCTCTGCTCAGTGGGGAGCCTGCTTCCACCCCCCCCACCCCCCCCACCCCTGCCTACTTGTGATCTCTCTCTGTCAAATAAATAGATAAAATCTTAAAGAAAAAACAAACAGTCTTTTCTAAAACCACTAGGGTATTTTTTCTGCCTTGAGTTATACAGATGATTACAACACTCGCCAGTGGCAAGCTACTCCCTCCCTCACTTTTTCCCAGCTTCCTTGAGTCAGCATATATCACAAGTTTCCTGCATGAAGTTGATTACTCTGATTGGTTTCCCTCACTAACTGTTGTCACAGGAAGCATGGTTATCACAGGAAATTTCATAGCTGAAGTCTGTCCTCAAAAATTTATTTAAATCAAGAATTTGTGGTTTCTAGCACAAGCGGGGTAATCCTGGGTCTCCCCACCCAACCGCATCATGGTTTTAATGCCCTTTGTTCCAAATGGTGAAATCAGGCTGGTGGAGCATCCCAATGGCGAATTGGGGGATCAAATTCTGAATTTGGGGCTTGGCTAAGACATCACTGTCCCCTGGATCAACTGTATTTTATCAATCATACCCTCTTTAAAAAAAAAAAAAACATATACCTTAAAAGATGATTAAAATGGCAAATTGTATATTACATATATATTTTTTACCGTAATAAAAAGAGTCATATCAGATAAAAAGCTTTACCCTGAACTTCCTGTTCCCAGATAAATAGAATACCAAAGAAAGAACTGTAGAGATCCCCTAAACATTTTGCTTGTTAAAAAAACAAGCAAACAGGGGCACCTGGGTGGCTCAGTTTGTCCAGCATCTGTCTTCAGTTCAGGTTATGATCTCAGAGTCCTCGGATCAAGCCCCATATCGAGCTCTCCGCTCAGTGGTGAGTCTGCTTCTCCTTCTCCCTCTGTGATCTCTCTCCTCTCTCAAATAAATAAATAAAATCTTAAAAAAAAAAAAAGTAAGCCAACAAAATTTTTGGTTGTTAAGCACTTACTCTTTATTCATTTATGCCCTAACTTATTTCAGAAAGAGTTTGAGGCAACTTAAAAACTGCATAAAATATAGTAAGGCAATATAAAACAGAAGTAACATAAGAACTTTTAGAAAAAAAGAAACGATGATAATTTTCAAGATAATTTGATAACTTCAAAAATGATGTTTTCAAAATAGGATAGAATCATGACATAAATACAGATTTAAAGTGAAAATATATTATTTTACTCATGAAATTGGGTCACAACCAGTTTAAAAGAGAAGTTGAAAAAATGAGATATTTAAAGAGCAGGAATATTGAAATGAATGTACATTCATTCAGGAGAAGAAAGCCAACTGAACCTCTACTAGATGGGATGGAATTTGCATGTCTATACACAGGAATGAAGTCTGCATTGCTCTCAGTGAACTACAATTTACAAAGTTACATAATGGCTTCCATGCCACTGGAATCACAGAACATCCAGAGGGGTGTCCTGTAGAGTATAAACAATGTATAATTTCCAACCCAACACACATTTTTTGTTACACATTCAAAGGTTGATTTGCAAACCCAACCAATGAATCATATTTCTCTCCTAATCCCTGTAATAATCCCATATCTGTCACGATCTTTTATAATATTACTATGGTAAATACTTCAGAGTAGAAACATTTTTTTCAGCTGTGTGAGTTTCTCCCTTTATCATTTTGGATGTTTTCATCTATTTGCACAGTTTATTCTTTTCATTATTTAAAATGAAGACTGAGAATGTGATGTGCCCATGACACTAATGAACTTGCATGAGCTCTCTCACATCTGGGGAACTATAGATTCTTGGGACATTTTGGCAGCATCAAGCTATTGGCAAAAAAAAAAAAAAAAAAAAAAAAGATGAAATTTAACGCTGTCTTTAAAATTGACTGTTGGCAGGGCACCTGAGTGGTTCAGTCAGTTAAGTGACCAACTCTTGATTTCAGTTCAGGTCATGATCTCAGGATCCTGGGATTGAGCCCTCAATGGAGCTCTCCCTGAGCCTGGAGCCTGCTTAAGTTTCTCTCTCTCCTCCTTGCTTTCCCTGCCCTGCTCCTGGTGTGCGTGTTCTCTCAAATACATAAATCTTTAAAAAATAATAATAATAAAATTGACTGTAGCCCTCCTTCAGGAGAAGTTATAAATTAAGTCAACCAAAATTCATGGGATGTGAACAAAGGTGACTGCCCTTACACCATAGTTCAAAGTCATAAGGTGAGACCTTCTATTGGCCAGAATCTACTCCAACTCTCCCTTCAGTTTATTTAGCAAAAGAATTGTATGTATCAGCCCAAACCAGTCCTCAAAAAATTCAGATCAAGGGAGAACTGAACCCTTCAAATTACTCAGAGCATTTAAGCTGAGAAGATGAATAGTTTGTCCTTGTTACTCAAATTGTGTTACGACTCTAGACTCCAACCCTATCCACCAGGCAAGTAGATTTTTCCTTTTTCTGGAGACTTCTCTCCTTGGATCACTTCAAGAAACTTTAGAGATGTTTATTTAATACAAAGGGTCAGTCTCAGTTACTATTAGCCCGAGGTAGGAAAAAAGGGAAAACGGTTGGTCAGAAATTCAATTCTTTTCAGCTAGTGCTATTTACTGCCACTAGGTGTCGCTAATGAAACCTGAGTTATCTACCCCACAATGGTCCAGTTCGCTTGAGATTTTTTAAAAAAATAGATTGAAAAATATAAACACAAATGTAAAATCCCACCGTTAAATGTCAAGATATAACGAGGTAACAATTTACAAGAGAAATTTGAACAACCAAGTACGTGTATTACCTACTGTTGTCATCTATCTTCTCTAGATCTGGGCCCTTACCAATTTACACCCCAGGCATTAGTGGAGCAGATGAGGAAGGAAGGGCGCATACCTCCTGGAATCCAAAAGCTTTTGAGTAACTGGGCTATTTGTTTTGGGATTCATCTGGACTCTTGCATTATCACTTTTTTTTTTCCCTGTCCTACTGAATCATTCCTATCAGCAAACAAACATACTACAATATCTCCCACTTACAAAAAAAAAAAAAAAATAGAAAGTCTACCTTTGGCCCCAGATCACCTCCAGTTTGTCTGATTTCTCTGCTTCTGTTCAGAGGAAGATTCAAGAGTTGATTATCCTTACTGTCTCTACTTTCTCTCCTCCCATTTTCTTTCCATCAGGTTTTATTCCCACTCTGTACCCTGAAAAACTCTTTTCCCTCCTGTTGCCAAATCCAATGCTCCATTGACTCACAGCCCTCATTGATCTCGATCTCTTGATTGTAATTGCCAGGGTTGGTCAGGCTCTACTTCCTACTGAAACCCACTCGCTTCTGGATTGCCCTCTCCTGACTTGGCTCTGACCTCTCTGGCCTCTTAGTCTTAGTTGACTCCCCATCACCTTCATGATCCACTCCCTACATGCAGCCCGGTGGCTTGGGATACCATCTGTAGAGTAGGATTCCCAAATTAATATCTCATTCCTGACCTTTCCCTCAGCCCCAGCCTCCATATCTAGCTGCCCGCTTGACATCTCCAGTGTCATCTAACAGTTGTTTCAAGCTTAGCCTATCAATAACTCACTTGCATCTTTCCCTTCAAAGCCTGTTCCTCCTCAAGTCTTACCCATTTCTATAAAAAACATCTGTATTTACCCAGTTGCATAGGCAAAACACTGTAGAGTCATTCTACACTCTTTTCTCCCAGATTCCATCACCAAATCCAGTCCAACCCAACATCAACTCCTATTGGCTTCAGCTGCAAAACAGGTAATTTCTCATCATCTCTGATGTGGTTTTTTTGGAGTAGTGTTGGGGTCCAGAGCCAACAGCCAAGAAAGAATTCTTGAAATATCTGTGATGCAAAAAGGTGGTTTTATTTGAGCATGGAGACAGGACCTGTGGGCAGAAAGAGTGGCTGTCCAGGACTGTGAGGAGCAACTGATTATATCCTTTGGTGTTGGGGGAGTTAAAGATAAGGGAAATTGCAAAAGGATTTTCATATGCTAAAGAAGACTCACAGGATTATTGGAGGCCTGGCTATTGTCAAACAATTGTCTTTTCCTTTAGCAAGACATTAACATTAAGGTAGTTGGGAGTCTCCAGGAGAAACATTATATGCTGCCTACCTTAAGTATTTGTCAATGGGGGGCAGGTTATAAGGAAAGTTAATTTTAACCACATTTTCTTCTGCCTTTGTTTCCTATACCATTTCCACTCTCATACCTCCACAAGATGTGTCTCCACCATCTTACCCTGGTACCAGTCGCTCCTCCCTAACCTTACCCACGACATGCCAGCCGTTCTTTGCAGGCCAAACAGAAGGAACTGTTTCCAGAGAACTGATACAACAAAGTAAATCACATCAGGTCGCTCTCCCCTCTTCAAAATGTTCTAATGGCTTCCATTTCACAGAAGATAACATCCAAATGTCTTACCATGAGACATCACCTAGGTCTTACTTGACCTTCTTCTGGTTATCTTGTCCCCTATAGCTCTCGGGTATCTTTCTACCGCTCATCTCACTCCAGTCCCAGTGGTCCTAACAGCTCCAGGAGCCACCATGGGGCCTTTCTCTGGCCACCCCAGCTCAGAATCCTTTTCCTCCTTTAGGGACTGGCTCTCAGGGGGCCTCTTGAAAGATGCCTCCCCTGGTCATACTGTCTAAGATGACATGCCCCTCCCCACTGACCTGTTCTATTTCTCTCCTTAGGCCCCAACACCTCCTGACCTTAGGTTATATGTGAGCCTATTTGTTTATTATTTGCTTTGTTCTGCTACAAATAGAGGTTAGATTGAGGTCAGTGATGTAGGAAAGATATTAGGTTTCAAAGCCAGCGACCAAGAAAGAATTCTTGAGACATCTTTGGTACAAAAAGATGGTTTTATTAAAGCACAGGGACAGGACCTGTGGGCAGAAAGAGCTGCCCTGGGTCATGAGAAGTGGCCCACTGCATACTTTCAAGTTGAGAGAGGGTTAGGGACAGAACAAACTTCCAAGGTATTTTGGAAACAAGGTTCCAAGGACCCTAGGAGCGTAGCTATTGCTAGGAAAGGTCATTTATTACTGTTTAGTAAACAAGTGGTCCTGAGACCCTACAGACGTCTCTCATGCTTGGAGGAGGACAGAGGAGGCCGATTCCTAACATGTCTCTTGAGGGTGCGGGAGATAAAGAAAAAGGGAGCTTCCAAAGGAATTTCTATATGTTAAAGTAGATTTACAGGATCCTGGAGGGTCGGGCTGAGATACCTTTGCCCTCAGCAAAGTCGAGGCATCTCTGAGTCCCTAGAGGAAGGTCACTCTGCCTATTTCAAGGACTTAGCACTGGGCTATAAGTAGTAAGGAAATTTAATAATTTTTCTTCTGCCTTTGTTTCCCGTATCAGGACTTTGCTGAGGGTTTTATCTCCAGACTAACAGCTGAGACAGATACTTACCATAGCAATGAATGGAAGTGCAGCTGGCTCTAAATGGGGACAGACTGTTGGAATTGAAATTCAAGGCTCCGTCAGGATACACTGATTTGGGCTGTTAACCAGAACTTACCCGGTGGTGAAGCCAGTCTCTGGGCCTCTGAAGCCAGTTATCTTATCTACTCCCCAGATGCTCCCTTAAAGCCACTCACAAACGTTTCCAACATACATTTATTTATTTATTTATTTATTTACTTATTTTTAAAGATTTTATTTACTTATTTATTTGGCAGAAATCCCAAGTAGGCAGAGAGGCAGGCAGAGAGAGAGAGGAGGAAGTAGGCTCCCTGTCAAGCAGAGAGCCCGATGCAGAACTCAATCCCAGGACCCTGAAATCATGACCTGAGCCAAAGGCAGAGGCTTAACCCACTGAGCCATCCAGGTGCCCTACTTATTTATTTTTAACATTTTATTTTTATGTAATCTCTATACCTAACATGAGGCTTGAGCTTACAAGGCTCAAGAGTGTCATGCTCTACTGACTGAGCCAGCCAGGTGCCCCAAATGCTTCCAACATTTATTTATTTATTTTTAAAGATTTATGTATTTATTTATTTGAGAGAGAGGCATAAACATGATCGGGACAGGAGCTAAGGGAGAGAGACAAGCAGATTCCAAGGTGAGTCGGTTGCAGGGCTTGACCGCACAACCTTGAAATCATGACCTGAGCTGAAACCAAGAGTCGGAAGCCCAACCGACTGAGCCTGCCAGGCACCCCAAATATTTCCAACATTTAAATCGTCTCACACAGACTGACACTTCCAACAGCCAACCCACATCTATGGTTATGACAGCATCTTACAAAACATCCTTAGAAAATCAATGAAATTTTTTGTGTTCAAATATTTAGTTATTAATTGTCAATTGAAAACCATTTTAATTGGTTTTCTTATTAATACACAATTGTTTTTGGTACAATTTACAAACCCACTGATTAAAAAAAAAACAAAAAAACAAAAAAGCCACTGATAATATCCCTTAAACTATCATCCCAAACATTTTCGAAGCTCCCTGTCTGAGGTAAAAATGATCCCTACAAATGGGCCAGACAGTCATCTGCTACCCTTTTTCCATCCACTATCAGATCATCTGTGGTGACAAGACTGATTTTGCCACAGATAGCTTTGACCCCAACGTCTGATACCATCTCTGGCCATCCAAGTAAAAAATTTTAATGAGCTGAACCGTTGATGAGCTCATAATTGCTGGTCTATCATCATGCGTCTGGGTCCTGGGTCACTCAGAAAAAGAAGTATATGTCCCTAGGCTCACTCTGGGTGCTCCAGGCCAACACCAGAGTCCTTTAATGACATAGCTCTTCAGGTGTAAATACACACATTTTCCCCAGAGACATCGCATCACAGCCAGGGTAGCTGGGCCCACAGAAGGTTACTGACCACAGCCTCAGAATGTCCTAAGGAGTCTTCTCTACCCTGACCTCTGCATCTTGGAGTTCACAGTTGGGGGAACGCTTTCTCTCTTCTCATCCTCAAGCCTAAGGCTGTTTTGTATCTATGGATGTGACCTTCCTTGGGGTAAGGGAACTTGCCCATTATTACATAACCATCAGTGGTTTTTAGGCAATATCAAATAAGCCAAAAAAGCAAACATGACAAAAAGTACAAACTGCTTTTACTTGTTTGAAGAGAGGGAGTCACCATTAACTGCAAATATGTAACTTTGAAGTAAGTGAGTAGGACCTCACAGCCAGAAGACAAGCAACAAAAATTAACTATTGTACCTGGCTTGTGCTGGAAAACAAGTAAATAAAAATGTAGGTGGTTCTTAATCTTTTAGATTATGTGCTAATTACACAGTTGTTCAAAGGGTAAGAGGAAAAAAAAATCTCCTGGGCCGTGAGTTTCCTGCCTGAGGTTTGGCGTGAGGTGGGGTGGGGGTGGAAAGCAGGGCTCGGTATATTGGCTAAAAGGTCAGGAAAAAGACCACTGTCATAAAATGACTCTGTGAAGGAGTTGGTGCAATTAAATGTCAATCTCGTGCTCTTCTGTTCCTGCCTAGGAAGTCTGTAGAAGTCCTTTCTATCATCTTGCTTTGAAACCTTTGCTCTGCTCCTTTCAGTTTTGCGCTGCAATATTTTTTAAAGACAGAAGGACAATTTGAAGGGAAGACTGATACCATGGTGTATGGTGACTTATGGTGGCTTATTTATGGTGAAAGCCCTCACAATTGCCTAAGGCTACTTTCCCTCACAGTGTTACCGGGATGAACACATATATGATCATTGTGATTATATCTTGATAACTCTAATAACTTTGATATTACAACTTCAAATCACATCTGAGTTCTTCAACTTTTTTTTTTTTCCAAAGTCATTCTTGTTATCTAGATCCTGTGTAGTTACATATCACCTTTGAAATCAGTTTGTAGATTTGATTGGGATTCTGTTGAAACTCTCGATAACTTGTAGAGAAATGATATGTCAGCATTAATGGGTGTTCACTGTATGAATATGGCATCTTCATTTATTTCAGGTTGATCACTTTATCTTAACAATATTGTAATTTTCAGAGTATAACTCTTACACATATTTTGTTTAATTTAATCCTAAGTATTTCATGTTTTTTTTAATGCACAAAGTATTGTTTTTTGTTTTTGTTGTTGTTTTTTAAGGATACTAGTGGGATAAATGACTGGTATTTAATTATTTACAAAGTACTGTGCCAAAACTTTTATTTGTTTTTCTTCAAAGCACCCTAATACTGACAGATGGGATAGTGTATAGAAAGATTTTAAGGCATAGATGTTAGTCAAATGACATTATTATATCATTTTACCATTATTCATCTTTATGTCACTGTTATGTCATAATGACTATGTCACCGTTAATCTTTTCAGAAAGCAGTTGTTGGAAAGCGATGGAATAGCTGAGACTTATCCGAGAAAAAGCTAGGAAATCGAGAACACAGGCATCTTCCTAAAACTGCTCCCTAACGACAATGTATAAGTTGTAAGACGACTGAGGAATCTCCTATAACCCGGCTTTAGTGAGCATCAGCACGCATGCGGTGCTGTGTGCAGGGACTCCATCCACTCCTAGTTTTGGGAAGGAGGAGGAAGAGGATCTGGAAAGTTTTTCCATTGTAGGAATCTCTTTGTTGATGTCTGCTGAGTTGCCACTCATGGTCAGTTCATCACTAAATTCACCATTAACTTAATCATTTATGTCTTTATCAGTCAGGAACCAGCTCATTCCCCACACAGACTAGGTCCTTCGCAGAAATCATCTTCCTCTGGTGTCACCTGTTCTAATGACCCACGCAACCACTAATTGACCTAATTGGTGACTGACAACTTGTTATCTCTGTGGTGACACTCTCTTTTGCTTGGGTCACCCAAGCCTCAGTGTCTGCGACTTCCTGACTTCCTGACACCCCCACCCCACCCCCGCAACGCTGCTTCCTGGGGCAGTGACTGGCATTTAAACTATCAGACTGCTTTGGGCTGAACTGTTTAATATTTCACACCCTCTGCTCTGTGTGACTCATTCTATCCGAATAGGCAGCCTGAGCTTTGTTGTGCCTCTGGTTTCACTCTGAGCACACTCGAGGCCACCTGAGGGACCCCTGAATGCCATTCTCTAAGGCCCACACAGACCCCCCCCCCTTTGGTTGCAATGCCTTAGGGAGTCACGGAGCAGAAAAGGAAAAACATCTGCTACCTTGGGCACAGGAAACCAATCCCTGACCCCCATACATCCGAGAGGTAGCACCTCCAGCTGCTGAGGGCAGGGCAGAGAGCAGGAGTGCTGAGTCCTCCTCCTGCCTGCATTCCAGCCAGAGTCCCTCCTCTGCAGGGACAGAGAGGGGTTGGGGGCACTTGGGGGCAGCACAGCAGGGGCACTCCTCTTCTTTAGCCTGGGTGGAAGTACTTGCTGGGCACCTTCATGCTTTTTGACCCTAGCACTTGCTCTCTGGATCCTTTGGGCTGATATCAGGACTTGAAAGCACAGGAGCCTCAGGGCTGCATCTCTCACATGTTTCTAGAGTGAACACAAACTACTGTTGTGAAGATCCTTCCCTGGCCGGGACGCTGCGGCTAATCCCTCTGGTACTTTTTGTGAATTAGAAAAGGCAACCCTAGTCAGTGATATTGTAATAGCATCGTATGGGGACAGATGGTAGTTACACTTATAAGCATAGGAAAGTATATAGAGAAGTTGAGTCACTATGTTTTACACCTGAAACTAATTAATGTGCCAAAGAGACCCCCCCCAAAAAAAATCCTTTCCCCAAGGCTCTAGACTGCCATCTATTGGAAGGTTGTTGTAATAGACACGAGCACGTACAGCCACGGTGAGGAAGACTGGCTCTCTGGAGACCTGTGCCCTGTGGTCAGATGGATGGGCGAGGGGATAGCAGTGAGGTACGGCTTCCGTGACTTCAGTGGCCTGGGTGAGCCCCACAGTCCTGCAGAACTGGCATGTGGGCAACAGCAGTGACAGAGCAAGCCCCATCCTGGGGAGCCCCCCGCAGATCACAGACATGGAGACCTCCAGAAGGTTGGGCGTGCGTGGTTCTGACGGAGGCGCGGCTCTGGGTTTGGCCCTAGTGCCACAGGCTTCACGGAGGCCGCCCGCATGTCAGCAGAGAAAGGAGGGAGGTGCCAGATGCGGGGGAGCGCAGGAGGGGTCTTCTGCTGCGGAGCAGCAGTTAGAAATGTGCTCTGCAGCAGAGATGGTGTGTGAGTAGCCCCAGGTCTCCACTGGAACCGAAAGGCTCCTGTGGGGATGGGGGTGAGGTCTGGAGGCCCTATAATTCCGCAGGCTGGGGCTAACGCCAGCTAACGCTAAATAATAGTTGCTATTATTTAGTTGCTATTATTGTGGCCAGTTGTGCTTTAGGACGACCACCTGAGAAAACACCTGTTAAGCCGTGAATGAAAATGAAAGGGGCCACCTGCCCAGGAATGCAGGCAGCCTCCAGAAGCTGGAATGCAGCCCTGCTGCCATCTTGATTTTAACTCAGGGAGACCCATTTTGGACTTCGGACCTCCGGAAATGTAAATTCGTTTTAAGCCACCACAGTTGTTGATTTGTTAAGGCAGCCATAAAAAAAACGATCAGAGTAGGTATACTTGTCTTCATTTAAAGGTGAGAAAACTGAACCTTGAGCCAGGATCAAAATCTAATTCTCTATTGCTTCGATGACCATACTTTCTCTATACTCCACTGATGCTCTCTTAAATTTTTATAGCTATGTCCTTACTGAAATCATCATCAAATATTTAACTGCTGGGACAACTACTTTAGAAAGAATAGCTAATGGCATACTTCTGAATATATCTGCTTGCTACAAATGATTTGTCGACAGAAAATAAATCATCAGCTGAATCTTCCCTGGAGAGTTCATGAAAAGAAAACCAGAATGTCCAAATTTTCCCTTGGAAGCTCTCAATTCTAAGGAAACTTTAAAAAAAATCATTCTTTAGCTTACTTATTCACTTGGTTGAATTTATAAATTGTTCTATGTACACGTGATAGTATATTGGTCATAATAAGATGGATGACATCATTAATTATTAGGGAAATATAAATTAAAACTGTAATGAAATAGCTCTATATATTCCTAGGATGGTTGAAATTGAAAAGACTGAGCATACAGGTGTTGGTGAGGTTGTGGAGAAACGGGAACTCTCATTATATATCTACCCTATTACCCACCAATTCAACTCTGAGAAATGTCTCTTAAGATGTATACATTTGTCAAAATTCACCAGAGCATTTGCTTAAAACCTTTATGTAATTTATATCTCAAGATTTGAAAAATGGGGATGGATGGGTGGCTCAGTCAGTTAAAGCATCACACTCTTGGTTTTGACTCAGGTCCTGCTCTCATGGGTTGCAAGAACTGCCCCACTTTGGGCTCCTCGTTCAGCTCAGAGTCTACTTGGATTCTCTCCCTCTGCCTCTTCCCATGCTCAGATGCACGTGTGCTCTCTCTCTCTCTCAAATAAATAAATCTTAAAAAAAAAAAAAAAGATTTAAAAAAAGAACTGGGAATTGAAACAAGAACCTCTCCTCCCCCACACCCCCACACTGGGATTCTTCAAATGATCAGTGTGAATAGAATTAAGACTTTTAAAATGGAGACAAGTGAAGTGGTGGAAAGAGGACCAGGCAAGAACCAGAAGCTTCCTTGTGGTCTCAGTCCCTTCCCTGACTTAATTGTATACATAAACTTGTGGGATTCATTTTGTCTCTATGGGTCTCAGGGTCTTTATCTGTAAAATAAATGAACTGCCTTAGATAACCTCACAGTTACTTCTAGCTCTAAAATTCTATTATTTATCATTTTAAGTGGTGAATCAGATTGCCTTAGAAATTTCTACTTGATAGAACACTGCTTTTCCACCAAACTCTGATTCTAATCTGTGATTCAGTTGATACCAGGTCATTGGTAACATAACTCTCAGAGATTACATTTTTCTATGGGAAACTTGAATCTTCTTTATCAGATAGTTTCCAGGAATATATCTTTGAGAAAGAAAGCATGGGTAACATACATTCAGATTATGGGCATTTTCCATATTTAGATTTAGCTCACATGTATATATTAATAGAGATATGGGCTTTACTAAAGAACATGCTCTTTTTAAAGCTTTGAGGGAAAGGGTAATGTGACCGCAGTAAAAATACCACCAGACTAAAAGGCCTGTGGCTTCAGACAAGCCATTCACATGTTCAACAGACATGTGGATATCTGCGCCATCTGCTTGCCCGCAGTTGTTTAAGGATGACTTGAGGTCTCACCAGATAGGTAAAGCATGTTTTAACTTGCAAAATGTTATGCAAATATAAAGTGAGTTGTTCTTAGAGAATAAGAAGCAGGCAGAAACAAGTGCCTAGGAAGGGGCCATTCTACAAATGAGCTGAGGTCTGGTCAGTACCAGTACATCACTGCTCTGAGGAGATAATGAGACAGGCTTTTTAAGACAGAGGTCAAGGTATTTTAGGATTTCCTTGGTTTCAGGGACTCATAGTGATTTCAGATGCTTCCTGCGGTCCCTCAGCTCATCTCCAAATTGTGTCAGAAGAAGACCCAGCCTCACCCCATGTGCACAATGATGAGCCTTTGGTTTGCCAGATTGGATGGGGAAGACTCACAAGAGCTGACTGTCCACGGCTGGAGGTAGGGGAAGAGCCACAGACGGTTCTTGGGGGAGCTGACTGCGTAAGGCTGCTGAGACTCTAACCACTGTGGAGAGAGGATGGAGGTGGAAGGGTTGGAAGGGAGGGTGGATTGGTGGAGGGATGACCCAGAGAAAGATTTACAGAAGGGGAAGGTTGTCAGGAAGGGGAAGGAGAGGGAGGAATGGCGAATGGCTCTCTTCCACAGAGCACAAACTCTTCCGATACACTCTTGATATCCGATGGTGTTATTTCTCTGCTGCTTTAGTTCCAAGACCTATAACGGTGTTAGCCATACAGGAATGCTTAGTAAGGGCTGGCTGAATGAACTGAATGGGTCCACAGCAAACAAGGATCAAAAGGCAGCACTGACAGCTCCTCTTTGTCCCCTCTGTGCCCGGAGAAGGAAAGTCTTGACTCCTTTCTCCGGTCCTGGGGGCAGGAATAAAGAAGGATTCCACAGACTAACACAGCCAGGTACCTCCCCTATTCAAAACATGCATCATTAATTCCCCTTTCCTGACTATCCAAACCTAAGAGGCATACTTGATTCTTTCATTTCCTCTACATCTAATAGCCACATCAGCAGCACCCCCGAAATGGTTTTTTGAATCTTTTCTGTCTTTGCTGTGGCTCTTTCCCCAAACCCCATCATCTCCCATTGGGACCCCTGCTCTGGTCTCCTAACAGGTCTCCCCATGTCCTCTCTGCCCTCCCATCTGTGGTCTACCCAGCTGCCATATGATTGTTTATAAAGTCACTCCTCTGACTGAAATCATCTAGTTGTTTTGAACTGCATGTAGAACAGTACCCTAATTCCTAATCACAGCCTTCGAAGCCCCGTGAGAACTGACCTCCACTTTCCTTCTCTGCTGTGTTACCCACCCCTCTGCCTCACTCACTTTCCTATAGCCATGCTGGGCTTCCCTCTGTCCCACAAACTTGCCAACTCTGTCTGTGTCAGGATCTGTGCTAATTCCCCAGCCCCAGCTTATGTGGCTGGATTTTTCTTGTCATACTTTCCCAAATAACATGCCTTCCCTTGGTCACCCACTATACTCTATCTCCTCATATTGTTTTATTTTCCTTATAGGACTCTAATTTATATCTGGAGATAGCTTTAACTGTTGTTTACTTGTCTCTCTGTTCATCTTCCTTAGAAATGTGCCCCCTCCTTGAGGAGGCAATTTTAAGTGTTGTTGACAGCTGCAACCTCTGTTCCCAAATGTTTCTGGTACCCCTGGTAGGCACTAAGTAAATTTTTTGGAATGAATGCCTACTCACCAAGTGACCTTCTGACTCTAGGTTTCCAAATAGACTGCTTATAGAGAATGTGCCAGCCGGAGGCCAAGGATGTCCCCTGTTTCCTTTATTTTTCATATAAATAAATACATGCAGGTTTGCATTTATATACTTCAGCTTCTGTGAGATTAGTTAATATGAGTCTGTCCCTAATAGATGGATTCTGTCTTGAGGCACTAACAAATCAGGTGCCTGAGCTTGTAGACCTGAGAGTTGTGCTCCACTCTGAGAAGCATTACATGAGGAAAGGTACCCTGCTTGAGTGAGCACTGACCTTCCACGCATGACCTTTATAGTCTTACCATGAGTGTGCCCTGGGCTTCTTTTTGGGACTTCTCAAGGAACAGAGAAGAGCTTCTGATGGAGAAAAGTCTCCAAAAGGGAAACGAAGGCTGTATAAATATTCAACAGGTCCTTCATCTTAAGCATTTGTATTTGTGAAATCTTTCAATTCTATCCCAATGTCACTACCACATGGGACCCTCTTTTTCTCCTATTTTCCATAGCACAACTGAGATAAGCCTACATGACTGAAGAACAAGAAGGAAGACAAAGTAATAGCTACTGAGTGCTTTAGTATGTATCAGGCACAAGGGCTTTATAAATGTCTCACCTAAAGCAAGATTTTTAAAAACTAAGGGAAATGAAGATAATACAAACTATGTATAAGACTTGGATTTTCAGGATAACACAAAGGGTGAAGTTGTCAAATCAAACTCAGAGGAGATAGAGATCTTTCCCAGTAACAAGAGTTACTAATAATTTCAAGAATACAGGTTATTTGGGGCACCTGGGTGGCTCAGACAGTTAATCGTCTGCCTTCGGCTCAGGTCATGATCTCAGGGTCCTTGGATCAAGCCCCATGTCAGGCTCCTGGATCAACAGGGAGTTTGCTTCTTCCTTTCCCTCTGCTTCTCTACCTGCTCATACTTTCTCTCTGTATCTCTCTGATTCAGATGAATAAATTTTTTAAAATCTTTTTAAAAATATACAGGTAATTGTGAGGGACAGGTGAATGCTGGAAACTCTGGCCCATGAAAGCAGCTCTCTGGGTCCTTTCTTGCTACATTAGAATTTGCTCTGGTCCAGAATAACATATGAGATCTCTAAGTCATATGTGTTGTCATCACCAAAGCAAAAGAACAACTTGGGTCGTAAAACATCTCAGTTTTATACTCACATGGTTACGTAGTTTACATGTGGTTTTTCAGGGAACTATGCCCCATAAAGCCTTAGATTCCAGGTGCATTTTTCATAAGCCATCCTAGCCTGACCAGTCCATCCTGCTGAAAAGCTTTTCCCAGAGAAGTGCTCTCTCATTAGTAAGTATCCATTTGTTTCCTTTCCAGGAGGCATATCATTAATATATTTACAAGGAGATTTGATCCATTCAACTGACTTTATTTTCCTTCCTTTCTTCCTTTCTTTCCAGTGACTTCTCAGAGAGAAAGAGAATAGTCAGCTGCCAACCCTTTCTTTCCTCCAAAGAATAGGTTTTGGTTTTAAGAATTCCACTGAAAGCAGTGCGGTAATTATTTTCCTATGTCCGCAAAGCCTTTCACCTCAAATGAACTCTTCCCCCATCCAGGGAGAATAGCACAGATTGGTAGCTTCTCTTTAACCAGCTTCCTTCCTGTTAAGCATCTGCCTTCAGCTCAGGTCATGAGCCCAGGGTCCTGGGATGGAGCCCCAAGTTGGAGTCCCTGCTCAGCCCGGGATCCTGCTTCTCCCTTTCCCTCTGCCCTTCCCCTTGCTCCTGCTCACTCTCTCTTTCTGTCTCTCCTCTCAAATAAAATTTTTAAAAAGTCTTAAAAAAAAAAAAAGAATTTGTTTTTTGACCAGCTCTCTTTTTTAAAAAAATTATTTGAGAGAGAGCAAAAGCTGCATGAGTGGCAGAAGGAGAAGCAGACTCCTGCTAAGCAGGGAGCCGGACACAGGGCTCAATCCCAGGGCTCCAGGATCTTGACCTGAGCCAAAGGCAGAGGTTTAACCAACTGCGCCACCCAGGCACCTCTGGACAGCTCTTAATAGCAATGTTTTGTTTCTTTTGTTCTGCTGATAGACATCTACCACCAACAACCCATAGGACCCGGGTGATGAAAGCAGTGTTAGCAAACTGAGTCCACGTTCTAGTCAAATGTTCTTGAAGCCTCCGCATGTGCCTGCTAGAGGATGAAAAAGATGTGGTCCCTGTCTTCAGGGAACTCATAGTCCACTGGGAAATGAAAACGTGTCTAGCCCCACATCCTCCGACGTTATGAAGTCACCTTGCCTTTAATATCTAAGTCAAAATGGCTTGTGCCCTCAGAGAGGACAGAAAGATTGTTCTCTCCCTAATGATATTCTGGAACCAATTTAAAACAATCATTTGTTCCTAATACACCAATAAATAAATAGTAGCAATGGAGAGTGTTTGGTACTCTAACAAGTGGAAGGAGGAAGTAAATAATAAGTTCTAACTGGAGATGTAAAAGAAGGCTTAAAGACTAGACAATGGTCAGATGAATGACTAGGAATTTGTCAAGTGGGGGAAGGGCACCCAAGCATCAGGCTTAACATATACACCAGAGAGAGGTATGAAAAGACAAAGACTACCTGGGACCTCGTGATGGTTTAGTATGACTCAAGCATTCTGTAAAAGAGAAGACTGTAAGGGGGCAAGGATGGTGTCCTACACCGAAGACAGCTTACTGTCAGCATTTGCTAAACCTAAAAGAAAGTCAGGGATACTGTCCTAAACAATCTAGGAGTATCCCAGACAGGGACAGCACTAAGGTCAGGCAGTTAAGGTATTTGTCTTGGTTACAAAATTTCAGGGGCCACCAAAGCCTCGGTCATCAGGATCACATTTTAACACAAAAGTTTGAATAAAGATAGGATCAGTGTTGAGTTTTCCTTCCTTTTACCTCAGGCTCTCATATGGCTCAGCAAGGCAGTTCTTTATCTAAAATTCTGGCATTTGTTCATAATGGATTTTTTGGGCACTGGTTTTGATTTTTTAAAAGATAGGGCACTAAAATATTATTTATCTTGATGACTGAAGGATTTTTGCAAGGGGGGGGGGATTCTTTTAAAGTTTTTGCATCTGAGGTGAGTGCTTTACTCACTTCGTCCTAGTCCCAGTCCTGATTCCGGCCAAATTTTATCTGTTACCTGGATCAAAGACCCTGCGCGTCACCCTGGCATAAGAACCCTAATTAGAAAGGATAAAATTCACAGCACGTGGTGGCTGATGGGATATGAAAATAAAAGGAAGGGAGGAGTCAAGAATTTCATCTTGGAGAAAATTATGCTCTTGGCAAATTTATAGATTACTGGGGGTGATAAATTTGAAGAGAAATCAGGATCATATGATAAGATTTATAAAAGTAGATCAACAAAGGGCTCTGAGATATAGA
Source organism: Mustela nigripes (assembly GCF_022355385.1). Lineage (NCBI taxonomy): Eukaryota > Metazoa > Chordata > Mammalia > Carnivora > Mustelidae > Mustela > Mustela nigripes. The sequence goes on from NC_081560.1 coordinate 50,375,493, forward strand.
GAAGCTATTTGCTTTCCCTTTGGAAAAAGAATTTGGAATCTAACATGTTAACAGCATCTGCATAAGTATGTGTCAGGAGCATACAGTCATCCACAATGTAATATACTGAAGCTGGCAGAGCTATTCTTTAACAGGAACAGAAGTGTTGGATATCTGGTTCTCCTCCCTCTGTTTGAAAGACAAGAACATCCCAAAAGCTGTCCTTGGGGTCAGGAGTCAGGAGCAGGTGGAAGAAATGGAAAGACTTTCTTCTGCAGGGAACAGAGCCCCCCCCCCCCCCCCAGCTCATCCTCTGCCCATCAACTGCAACTGAAATCAATTTTCCTAAAAGGAGACTTAAGGGGTGGCCACGGGCTCAGCTAAATGAAGGGAGAAGGGAGAGGTCAATCAGATTCTCATCAAAGAGCTCAACTAATCTATCTCATATTTGAATTACAGCCTCCCCTGAGCCTCCTTGGCAGGTACCAGCTATCATGCCAGTGTTTCATAATTGCAGGCCATTGAATAATTGGCACAGTTCACCTCTCTGGCAAGACTTGCCTGCCAGCTCTGTCCCCAGGAGCCTGCAAGGACCGGAGGCATCCTGGGGGGGTTGCTGCTCTCCGTCTCCCATCTCACACCCCCCCCCCACAGACTCCCCTCACTCCTGCGTCTTCAGCCTCCTCCTCTTTCTGGTTCCTTGCCTCCTATGGAAAACATGCTGTCTCTCTCTCCCCCACTTCCAGCCACCCATCCAAGTTGGGCTACATGCTCCTTGGACAAAAGGCAGATGGCTGGAAGCAGAAAGGAAATATTTGTTCTGCTCCGATAAATATATAAATGGCAGCAAATGAATGTATAAATAAAACAATTCTTTCCTTGACCCTTTTGCCATCTATAGCCACTCCCCTGTCTGTCCTCGTCCCATCTCCTAGCATTTGGTGCCTCCAAGTCATTGGGTCAAACACTGGACCCATTGTCTATCTCCACGTTGGTGAATGATCTCCCCAAACCACTCTGTCCCAGCCTCGCCATGCTACTTTGGTTGCAAGACTCAACATGCCTTTCTCCTCCTTGAGAACTTCATCTGTGCTGTTCTTCTACCCAGAACGTTCACCCTCTGCCTGCTGTCCATCGTGCCCACTTGCCTCCTGCTCAAGTGGGCACCATGGGCAGCAGGCAGAAGGTGAACATTGTAGCTGGATTGTAGCTGAAATCTTAGATCCTTCAGGGAACATTTCCTGGCTCCTTAGGCTCCTGGGGCCCCCTGCCTGCCCTTCTGTGCAGCACTGAACACATCTGTGTGCATTTGATCAACAGCTGGCTTCTGCTGGAGACAGCATGTTTCATGAGGGTAAACTGTGTCTGGCTTGTTGGCTGCTGCCTCCCTACCCAGTGCTGGCGTGGGAAGAGATGAACAGATATGTGTTGAATATTTGTTAAGACTCATCTTAGGGTTTAAAGTAGGCCTAAGAGAGATGATCTTTTTTTTTTTAATGATTTTATTTATTCATTTGAGACAGATACAGAGATAATAAGAGTGTGCATGAGCAGGGGGAAAGGCAGAGGAAGAAGCAGACTTTCCACTGAGCTAGGAGCCCAACGTGGGACTTGATCCCAGGACCCAGAGATCATGACCTGATCGAAGGCAGACGCTTAACCATCTGAGCCACTCAGGTAGGTGCCCCTAAGAGAGGTGATCTTATGTAGGGTTTTTTAAAAATTATTTTTGTTAACATATAATGTATTATATGTTTTTTTTTTGCCCCAGGGGTACAGGTGTGTGAATCGTTAGGCTTACACAATTCACAGCACTCAACCATAGCACATGCCGTCCCCAATGTTCGTAACCCAGCCACTCTATCCCTACCCTCCACCGCCCAGCAACCCTCAGTTTGTTTCCTGAGATTAAGAGTCTCTTACGATTTGTCTCCCTCCCGACCCCATCTTGTTTCATTTTATCCTTCCCTAGCCCCCCAAAATCCCCGCCTTGCCTCTCAAATTCCTCATATCAGCGAGATCATATGACAATTGCCTTTCTCTGATTGACTTTTTTTACTCAGTATAATACCCTCTAGTTCCATCCATATCGTTGCAAATGGCAAGATTTCATTTCTTTTGATCGCTGCATAGTATTCCATTGTGTGTGTGTGTGTGTGTGTGTGTGTGTGTGTGTGTGTGTATACATCTTCTTCGTCTTCTTTTTTTTTAATACCACATCTTCTCTATCCATTCATCTGTTGATGGACATCTAGGTTCTTTCCATAGTTTGGCTATTGTGGACATTGATGCTATAAACATTTGGGTGCACGTGCTCCTTTGGATCCCTACATTTGTATGTTTAGGGTAAAAACCCAGTAGTACGATTGTTGGGTTGTAGGGTAACTCTATTTTCAATTATGCAGGGTTTTTTTTTTTTTAAGATTTTATTTATTTATTTGACAGAGATCACAAGTAGGCAGAGAAGCAAGCAGAGAGAGAGGAGGTAGCAGGTTCCCCACCGAGCAGAGAGCCCGATGCAGGGCTTGATCCCAGGACCGCAGGATCATGACTCGAGCTAAAGGCAGAGGCTTTAACACACTGAGCCAACCAGATGACCCCAATTATGTAGGGTTTTTAACAGAGATTCTTAATTATTATTTATTTATTTATTTGAGAGAGACAGTGAGAGAGAACATGAGCGAGGAGAAGATCAGAGGGAGAAGCAGACTCCTCATGGAGCTGGGAGCCCGATGTGGGACTCGATCTCGGGACTCCATGATCATGACCTGAGCCGAAGGCAGTCGTCCAACTAACTGAGCCACCCAGGCGCCCCCAAAGATTCTTAATTCTGATGTGTGAACATGTCCAGGGGGCATTTCTTTTCTCACAGTGATTGAGGGGTGCCTCTGCTAACTTAGTGGTCTGAGGCCAGACCTACCAGACATCCCTCAGTGCTCAGGACAGCTCCCTGGAGAAACATTTTGCAAAGATCTCTCTACCTGTGCAGGGGAAATGTGTGAAATATGGAGGAAGAAGAAGTGGAGGTTGAAATCAGAGTGACTCGTAGGAACACTATTGCGATCATTTCAAATCAGGAGCTGGCCAGGCAGCTGGGGAAGAAGCCTGCACTAACTTGGAAGGTGACAGGTTGAGAGGTAACTAAGAAATAAAAACAACAAACTCTGTGATCAGTGACATGAGTCCCACTTCAAGGAAAGAGAAGGGATGTAAACATGAAGGAAGGTAGACAGGTATAAATGTGAGACCTTGGGCAAGTTACCTAACCTCTTTGTGTCTAATTTCCTCATCTGTAAAACAAAGATTAAAAATAATACATCACAGGGATGTGAAGATAGCAGGAACTGGGTTAATTCATATAAAGTGCATTGCCTGACATAGGGGAAGCACTAGGGAAGTATTTGACATTGTAGCGGTAGATGTATAGATAAATAGATATGTAGAAATATTAATAGATAAGTGGTGGGAAGGATAAATGAGTGGATAAATGGAAGGATGGACAGACAGGTGGATGAGTGGTTGGATGGATGGTAAAGAAATTGATAAATGAATTTTGAATGTGGAGGATGAAAGAGAGAGCATGATCCCTGCATTGTTTTTCCAGAAGCAGTTTTGAGCACAGATTTGAGCCATTCTACCAACAGTCTCTCCCTTCTTCCTTTATGTGCCACGACCAGGGTACCAAGGGGGCTTTGGTTTATGGAACAGAGTCATGACAAATGACAACTGACCCCGATGGGGCCACTGGAAGCATGCAGTAGGCAAGAGGCTGAATGACAGAAATGGGTCACAGATGTCCCCTGTCCTGGGCCATGTGCTACGTGAAGGAGCGAAGTCAGACAGTTCTTTGCCACTTTGGCTCAGGGTATCACAGCCTCACCATTCTCAGCTCTCGGGACGTTTTGTCACTCACCCGCTTTCTCTGTTCTGCTGTTTACAACATTCACCATCGAACAACACATCCAGTACATTACCTCAAAAGACATGGACCTGGGACTCAGAACACCTGTGCTCTAACATGGACAATAAAGCTAGTTTCTGGTCTTGAAACTAGTTGGTCATGTCACCTCTCTAGCTTCCGTTTGGGGATATGTAAAATAAATGGAGTGCACTAGAACGTGCCTAAAGTTTCTTATAGCACCTGCAACCTGACTGGACCCTTCTCTCATTGTCCTTGTCCCTCAACTCAACACTCTTCTCTGTATCTTCACCATTTCCTTGGTGTGCAGTGCCCTCCTCTCCTTGTGCATCCACTAACCTCCTAGACAGGTGTCAAATGTCAGTGCTACCTTCCCTGTGAATCATTCCTTCACACCCTCCAGCTTAGATGCTTGCTCCTCTGTGTACCCAGCTACTGTGTAAAGCACCTGAATTACAGCAATATCCTCTGGGACTTGTCCACATGCCCCTCTTCCCCATAAGGTGGCATGCCTTTAATGCAGAAATTACATTTTGTATCACTCAGGGCTGGAGATCAGAGAAGAGAATCCACTCCAACCAGTTCAACCTGGAAAGGATTTACTGTAGCTATTATATGGCTTATGGAGTCATGCGGAGGGAAAAGTAAGCTCAAGATTAGGCTTTCAGGAACCACTCACAAAGCCACTCAGCAGATACAGAGCCCTTGCTACCTCTTCTGGTAACAGGAAATCTCCAGCTTCCCGACAGTACCATCTTTCTCTCTGCATCTATTTCATAGGCAAATTCTCAGAAAGAGCCCAAGAGTCTGTTAAGCCATCCCCATCCCTGTTTGGACAATGTTTTTTGTACCAGGGCCACCCCCTAAACTTCTGAGCGATCTGGAGATTGATGGCACTGGAGTCGGGAGCTGAGTGTGGTCCAAAGAACTGTAGCCAAAGGAAGTTCTGTTCATTGGACACAAACATGGTGGAAGGGTCTGCTGGGGAAGAGGGAATGGCCACTACGTTCCCTCTTTCCTTTGGCTGAGAGCAATTTTCCCTCTGCCAGTAGGCTTCTTAGTGATCTGTGACATGTCTGTCACCTGGCAGGGTATCAATTACATTTAAATCTGCTCTTACCTCTAGCAACCTTTTCAGCTTGTGTCTTATATAGAGCACCAACCGCTCTCACAAAAATCGGCCAGCATCATAGAATCTGGGGCATCGGAAGAGGTTCAGGGGTCATAAAAATCCGGGAGTTACCAAATACTGCTTTGTAGCAGAAGGAGAAAAATCGGACATTGTATCTAGCTTTGTTTTATCTAAATGTATTCAATTTAAATACAAAATGGCCCAAGATTATCTTTGTCTTCCTATTTCTTTAGTGATAAATGGTATTTGTAGCTCATAGCTTTTTTCTGTTTGGGCTTTTCTTGGCAAAATAACAATGAGGATGTCGTTGTTAATCATCCCTCTGAGTTGCTTATTGATTTTTAATCTATTCTGATCACATCCCTAGAGGTCTATACCCCCAGCTCCGCCATGACTTCTTTGTCCGTTTCATCCTTCATTCCTGATCATGTACCAGGATACAGACTTCAGGGTCTCAAGACACTGAACACGTACCCGGACGGGTGGTAGGACTTCAAGAGAGAGAGTCACACCTTCTTTGATTCTTTGTCACAGGCCCATCTCATGTCACATCACACAACTATTCTGACACTCTGCTGTTCTGAATAAGGCCCGGCTCACATGTGAGAAAGGAAGCTGTGTGTGTAGCTCATCTTGGTGTGTTCTCTCTACTTCGGCTAAGGTTATTTCCCTCTTTCTCTTATCACTTAAAATATGTGTTCCACTTGTATCTATCCGAACTCCAGCTTTCTTTCTACCTGTATCTGTTACATTTCCAGGACTTCTCTTCCTCTAGTGCTTCTGATGATCTCATTTCTCTTAAATCCAAACTCACTCTTTATGATAAGGGACAGGAGTCTATGACCTCATCTATCTTTTGTTTGCAAGCAATTTGCTTATCAAAATACATGTTATTTCACTCAAGGCTGCTCTCCTGGGCCTGTAAGCCCTCGGAGCCACTTCCTTCACACCCACCCCCAGGGACACAGAGAGGTCTGCTCTGTGTCCCTGGGGGTGGGTGTACCCTGCAAGCTGAGCTCCTCAGACTCCTGTGTCTGCCGTTTCCAGCTGGACTTGTTGGGTGGGAGGTGGGGCTAAGGGAAAGGGGGGAGCCTCAGGCTCTAGCACAAAGTGTTTCTCTTCTTGGTGGTCCCATCACTGCCCAACAGGTGCATCAAGCTCCCTGCTTCTATCAGGTGACCCTAGACCTTGGTCCTCTCCCCTATCTCCCCTCAGCCTAGGGAGCTCGAGAGGCTTCTTGATGATGATGCTCTGGGTCATCCCTGCCATAACCATTCAGAGAGATCTCTCTTTTCCAGGCCGGACCTCCGCTGATATAAGGATAAATTCTCAGAAGCAGAGGCACCTGGGTGGCTCAGTCCATTAGGCCTCTGCCTTTGCTCGGGTCATGATCTCAGGGTCCTGGGATTGAGCCCCGCATTGGACTCCCTGCAGCAGGGAGCCTGGTTCTCCCTCTGCCCCTCCCCCCTTCTCCAGATTGCGCTCTCTCGCTCTCTTGCTCTATTTCAAATAAATGAATAAAATCTTTCAGAAAAATTCTCAGAAGCTGAATTATGAGGTCAAAACCAAGATTTTTAAAAGCAAAATTTAAAGACATTTCTTCCTGCTGTCTTTCTCTCCCGTAAGCCCTCCCCTCTACCTGTCGACCTCCATATGTAGCCAGGCCCTTCTCCTGTCACCCCATCTCTTTACATGTCTCAGCCTCTGGGCATTGGACTATCCCTCTGGTCACATGACACTTACAAATTGATAAAACAAAGAGGTAAGGGGGAAAACCACCACTTCCTGGTGGTAATTGATATCTATGCTTTCAGAACATGCTCAGGCAAGTGGAAAGAATAAGCAATTATCTGGATCATTCAAGCAAACATTAACTCCCCTTTATCTGGCATGAGTGAGTGCTGAAAGAGAAGGAAAATTAGAATTAATTATTAACATCTTTAAAATCGCCAGAATCAGGTAGAGAGTGAATGAATTCACCACTTTTTTTTTTTCTTTTTTAAAGATTTGATTTATTTATTTGATGGGGAAAGAGGAAATATAAGCAGGGGGAGGGGCAGAGGGTGAAGGTAAAAGTAGGCTTCCCACTGAGCGGGGAGCCCGAGGTGGGCTTGATCCCAGGACCCTGAGCCACCCTGGCACCTCACCACTTCATTTTCTATGAGAGTCTCCTGAGGGAATGATGTCTGCTTGGCCGTTGCAACACCAGGTTTTTAACTTTGGTAGGAATCCACCAAGGAGTGAAGTGCCCTTTGCCATTTGTGGAACTGAGCCCGTTGGTGGCTTTGACTCCGCACTGCCGGGTAAGAGGGCTCGGGCACTGCCTCCCAGGCCGTAGAGATGGGTGCTGGGAAGCTGAGCCTGCTTCTTTGTATCGCATCAGCCTCGGCTCTCAGGAGAAACAAAGCCGTCACCCAAACTTGGGGAAATGTCTGACTTCGGGTTGTAATTTACCAATAAAAGCTATCAACTGTCTTTTTTGTTGTTTTTTTTTAAGATTTTATTTATTTGAGAGAGTGGGAGAGAGAGAATGAGCATGAGAAGTGGGAGGGTCAGGGGCGCCTGGGTGGCTCAGTGGGTTAAGGCCTCTGCCTTCGGCTCAGGTCATGATCCCAGGGTTCTGGGGTCAAGCCCTGCATCGGGCTCTCTGCTTGGCAGGGAGCCTGCTTCCCTTCCTCTTTCTCTCTGCATGCCTCTCTGCCTACATGTGATCTCTGTCTATCAAATAAATTAAAAAAAAAAAAAAAAAGAAGTGGGAGGGTCAGAGGGAGAAGCAGACTCCCTGCCGAGCAGGGAGCCCGATATGGGACTTGATCCTGGGACTCCAGGATCCTGACCTGAGCCAAAGGCAGTCGCTTAACCAACTGAGCCACCCAGGCATCCCTATCAACTATCTTTTATAGGCTGCTGATTTATCTTCAGCTTTCTCAGGATTCGTGGCCCTTTAAAGACTCGGCTCACTTAGCAATACATCATAGCTATGAAAAATAGATTTTATAGCAAACCATTCTTTAAATGTAAAGGTAGAGAGGCAGTTGCAGGGGCAAGAGCCCTGATCTTGGAGTCTAGAGGTCTGAGTTTGAATTCTGGCCTTGCCACTAACTAGCTGAAGATTCGAAACCCCCCATTTAATCATGGTGAGTTTCTTACCTATGAAGAGCTGTGAACGTGAATACATTAAGGTCATTAAGAGTAACATACAGGTGCAAACTAATAAATAGATGAAATAACACACGTGTTAGGGTAACAAGGTCGGAGCCACCATTGACATTGGTGTATATATGAGGGATGGGGGACAGGATCTGAAGGCCATCACCAAAGGGACTCTCTGTTTGATGGTGTGCTTTCCCTATCAAACTATGAAAGAGCCTGGAGAGGCTTAGATGCGAGCATAGCCCGTGTCATCTGCCTCCTCCCTCATTTTCCAAGTGAGTTGCCAGCAGCTCTCCTCCCATAGGGCTGTAGGGGCAGGGCACCCTCAGCAAGCCAGAGCCTGTCTCGGCTGACAGGTAAGCTCGGGGGCAGGGAGCATGATAAATGCGAACCACCGTATGGAACGGAGCTGGAAAATAACATTATCCCAAGAGCAAAGTAGATGTCATTTGTCATTTAACATGTGGTACTACGGGAACAAGGCATTTTTACTGTCGTTGAAGCTTTGTTTTCCCAGCCAGAACACTCATTAGAAGAGAACATCTAGAAACAAATTTACCAGCTTGCGGTTTGGTTCTTATAAATGCCGGACTAGAGCAACCGGCCTCAGCCTGCCTCAGCCTCCTGCCTCCCTTCCGTCCCCTCGAATAGCCAGCAGACCTCCCCCTTCCCTCCGTGACGATGAGCCAAGAGTCACAGATGTCCCTCAGACAGCAGTTTCCTCCTTAATCTAGGAGGGTTTTTCCGAGTGGTTCTAGAATTATATCATCCACTGAGACCATGAAAATAGCATGGAAGTCAAAAACAGATTGGAGTTTAATGAACTGGTTAATGAAACAAGTATTTGTTGGGTGCCTTCCGTATGTCAAGTTCTCTTCTAGTCAGCATGCTGAAAATACGCCAGTGAACCAGAGTTGATCCTGACCCTCGAGGAGCTTATAGTCTGGTGGGGGCAGATAGATACCCATGGGACATAAATCATAATAAGACAGAAAAAGAGGTTGGAGAGTGACTATTTCAGGTGAAGTTGTTAGGGAAGGTATCTCTGAAAGACATTTGAATCGAGACTTGAATGAGAGGAGGGAGAGGCTTACCTGTTCTGGGCAGGGGAGACAGATCCCACAAGGCAGGACACGATCTTGCTGTGTTTGTGGAATGGCACCCTCTCCCCAGCAAAGAGTGTGAGGAGGAGAGTGCATTGGAGAGTGCACCTCCGACCAGTGAGTAGCCTTAGAACTTCTCTCAACTAATTTAATCTCTAGGAACCCTAGAGTCCTTGTAGTTATTAGTAATTCTGGTTACAGGGACACCGGGTGGTTCAGTTGGTTGAGCATCTGCCTTTGGCTTAGGTCAGGATCCTGAGCCCTGGGGTCGAGCCCCCGGTTGGGCTCTCTGCTCAGTAGGAAGCCTGCTTCTCCCTCTGCCTGCAGCAATCCCTATTTCTTCTCTCTCTCTCTCTTTCTTTCTGTCAAATAAATAAATAAAATTTTTAAAAAAGAAAGAAAGTACAGACAGGAAAGAACTAGAAGCAAGGCCTGGGAATAATAAAACACCATCACCCACAAAACCAGACTTGTTCTTGTCACTCACCTTGATTTCCCTCTTCGTGCCAGATTTCTTCTCTCTCTCCACAGCTAGGCTTTACCGGCTCCCTCTCCACATGGACCTTCCTGAGCCCTGGAGCTTACCCACTCAGCCCAAATGCTGGCTGTCTCCCTGTCCACTCCCTGGTCCTGTTTCACCCCTGACACCAGACTCAGCACTGCTCCAGAAACAGCCTGCTCTCTGGAAATCATGAGAGACTCAACCATGTTTAAGGTTCAAGGGAAGGACGAAACTGGGAGTACCCTGTGCACTGCCCGGCATGTTTTTCAAATCCTCCCTATGTTCTCGGACCTTCCGGGCAGCATGCCAATCAAGGGTTCTTCTCTTTTGTCCCTACATGTCATCCACTTTGCTCCACCCCACCTCCACCAGTCTTCTCCATCTCTTACCCTGTGCAAGCGGGAGCGCGAACTTTCTCCCAGCTTCCAGAGCTGACTGAAGTCTCAGCAGCACCCATCCACCCACGGCAGTCTTCCAACAGAGATCCTCCAGACACAGTACCCGCTCTCTGAGAGGGTGAATTGTCTTACGTTCCAATTCTGTCTCTGAATTGCAATTCCAAATTTCTGTGAAAGAATGTCTGATCGGCCCGCCTGTGTCATAGGCTCACAACTCTGGTCCAGTCAGCGTTGGCTGGGGAAGAAGTTCCCTTTGTGGACAGGGAATTTGACAGGACAATTCCTAGAGAACGCAGCGCTTCTTTGGAGACAGGTGAGCAGGTACACCAAATGTGTCTGTTACTGTCCTCACATGTAAAACGGAGACTGTGGCATATCCTTATCAGCTAAACAAAATAACACGTGATAGGGGGATAGGTGCATTCCGCCATCTCTTGCACTCAGTCAACGTGACTTGTTTCCTCTTTTCAAGAAACAAACCAACAAACACAAAAGATCTCTCCCTTGATTTTCCAGAATAATCTCAGCTTCAGTATGATGCCCGGTTATAGATTGTGCATATAAATTGCTCATCTGAAAAATATTAGTCATGCTAGGTATATTCAATGTGTACAAAATATATATATATGTGTATACACACACACACATATACATATATTAGGCAGAAGTATCTAGATTTTGTCCCATCTCTCATGCCTTCTCCCCTCATGGGTTTATTTTGGTGTTGTCTGATAAGATTGTGCCCCTTCCTCGTCTGCCCCTACTCCAAGGTTCTAAACTATATATCGCGGGCAATTCATTGGGAAGAACATAGAAGCAAGGGTGGCGATTGGCTTTGAAAAGGAGAAATTAAGGAGAGCCACAGGAAGAAAGGTGTTTGGCCAGATTTTTGAGAAGGGTAGGAAATGCAGAAGGCTTGGGAAAGAGCATTTGGAGAACTGTCACCACAGGCTATGATTTGGATCAGCTTTAATGGTATTTGAGAGATGCCAGTAAGATTGGAATTACTTCTAATTACTCTTGGCTGCTGGACTCAGACTGCAACTCCCTGTTGACACAGAGCCAGGTGGGTGCCTGGGATTTACTTGGTCTGCATATAGATAAAAGAATCCTTTTGTCCAGGAGATTGCCATATCTGGGGGACTCATGGCTTAAATGTTTAAATGAAGGTATGAAATGATTAAAACATAAAATAAGACAGTCTACCGAAATGTATGAACCTGAGTACAATCAAAGGTTTAAGCTCTATCCCAGGGAGGCAGAGGCAATCGTGAGTCACAAAATCTCCAACCAACTGCTGCTTTCTGGGCATGAAGAATATTTACAAAAATTATAGAGAGTCCTTTGACATTAAGACAAATAATCCATTCTGTGCAAAAAGCAAGCTTCCTCAAGGGAGTTTCCAAATAATAATTTTGCTTTTCCACGGTGCAAGCAGGAGTCTTTGTTGATGTGAAGGCAGCATGAGAACGCCTTCCAGATCGCTCATGCACCCTTTCACAAACCATCTTTGATGAAAAATTAAACAGAGACTAAAAGACTTCCTGCTTCATAGCTAATGAGCTATGTGAGGCAGGAACACATTCCGGAAACTTGAGTCACATTGAAATTTCGCATCTGAATTCCTTTAAAATAAAATAGGTGCTTTCTAAAATCTTGATTATAAAAATGATGTGTACTATGGAATACTAAGTGAGAAAGAATGAGGTAGCTATGTTGACATGCAAAAGTATTTATTATTTGGTGGTTTTTTTTTTTTTTTTAAGAAACACTTTACAGAGCAGTATGTTAAAGGGATCATGGTGACACAGACAAACACTCAGGGAGGCCCAGCAGGTAATAGAAGTGTGAAGGGCCAGGTCCATGACAACAGATGCCACGCTGATGGGGTTGTAGAAAAGTACTATTTGGGTAGCTATACAACCTTTTAAATTATTGTGTGGGTCAAACCAAACACTGTACTGGGCGTATCCAGCTCCCCTAAGGCTATTTGTAAACAATAATTTAAAAAGCTAACTCTGCTATGCATATTCTCTTGTAGATGTGTGTGTGTGTGTGTTTATAAATACAAAATAAAATGCCTAGGAAGATACATATATAAATTTTTCTTGGGACATATCTTTGAGAAACCAAACTTGGGGAAGGGGGCTGGTGAGAGAATATGTTAAAGGAGACTTTTGATGTTTTGTTTTATCGCTCTATTGTTTGACCTGTGCGATGGGGATGTATTATGCCTTACAGAAAATAAAAAGTAGAGGTGCCTGGCTGGCTCCGTTGGAAAAGCATGTGACCCTTGATCTTGGGGTCGTGAGTTTGAGTCCCACCCTGGGTATAGAGATTACTTAAATAAAGAAATATTTTAAGGGTACCTGGGTGGCTTAGTCAGTTAAGTGTCCAGCTCTTGGTTTTGGCTCAGGTCATGATCTCAGGATCCTGGGATTGAGCCCTGCACCAGACTCTGCCATCTGAGGGGAGTCTGCTTGAAGTTCTCAGTCTCTTCTCTCCCTCTGCCCCTCCCCCAGCTCTGTGTCTCTTCTCCTTCAAAAATAAATAAATAAATAAAATATTAAAAAAGAAGAGGCATTACAAAATAGAAATTAAAAAGTAATTCATAAAGATCATAATAGATATTTTGGGAAAAAAATGAATAGATGTGAAAAATCACTTATTATCTCATAAAGTCATTGTCTTTGTCTGCTTGGGACTGTCATAACAAAATACCAAAGCCTGGGGTAGCTCAAGCAGACATTTATTTCTCACAGTTCTAGAGGCCAGGAGCTTTCAAGATGCGGGTGCTAACATGGTCTGTTCTGGCGAGATCTCTCTTCTTGGCTTGTCCATAGCTGCTTTCTTACTGTATCCCTTTTTTATTTTATTTTTTTAAGATTTCTTATTTATTTGACAGAGACCCAGCCAGAGAGGGAACACAAGCAGGGGGAGTGAGAGAGGGAGAAGCAGGCCTCTCACCAAGCAGGGATCCCAATGCGGGGCTTGATCTTAGGACTCTGGGATCATGACAGAGCCAGAGGCAGATGCCTAACAACTGAGCCATCCAGGTGTCCCATTCTTACTGTATCCTCACGTGACGGAGAGAAAGAGCTCTCACACCTCTTCCTCTTCTTTAAAGGGCACTACTCATTTTGTGAGAGCCCCACCCTCATGACCTCATCTAAACCTAAGTACTTCCCAAAGGCCCCACCTCCAAACACCATCACAATAAGGATAGGGCTGTGGCACGTGAACATGCAGGTATGTGGGTAGGGGGACACAAGCAGGTGGGGGGACACAAGCGTTCAGCATACAACAATCATATTTTGGTATCATTCCTTCCAGTCTTTTCTTTTTGTTCCAAATATATTTAAAATAGTTGGGATTGTAGTGTATAGATAGTTTTAGACATAGTTTTATATCCTGTCATAAACCTTTTTCCTTGTCAGTTCTTAGCATGGATTATCACCTTAAGATAGTTTCATGTAGATGGAATTAATGGGTCAAAGAGCATAGACTTTAAAAAAATGTATGCATATTGTTAATGTGTTTTCCGGAAAGGTAGAATCAATTTACAGTTTTGCCAACAGTATATGAAAGTACTCATTTTCTGTTCCCTTGCCAACATTGAGAATTATCAATTAGAAATAATAAAGACTGCTATTTGATTGTTATTTTTAAATCTTTTACAGAAGCATAAAGATAGATACAGAAAAGTGTCTGATTATCACAAGGCAAGCACACCTGAGTACTCAGCATCCACAAGAAAGAGAATGTACTCTCCATCTTCAGAATCCCCCTGACGCCCCAACTCTGTTATTACTGTCACAAGAATAACTACCATTCTGACTTCTAACAACAATAGATTAGTCCCACTTTTTTTTTTTTTATTTTGGTGTAGGATTCTATTTTATAAACACAGTATATCACCATGTAGTTAACTATTCTGCTATTAATGAACGTCTGGTACTTTCTTGTTTGGGATTAAGAACACATTCTCTCCATTTCTTTTGGTGACTACACGTATGCATTTTTGAGAGGCCTGTCCCTGGAAGCAGAATTCCTGGACTATATGTTCTGCTTCAGTACATACTACAGAGAGCAATTTCCAGAATGGTTGTATCAATTTTGACTTCTACCAAGTGTGTTTAAGAGTACTAGCTTCTTCTAATTTTGGTTAATACTTAATATTATCAGTCTTTTTTCACCTTTGCTGCTTGGCTGGACTGTGTAGTGATACATCATTGTGGCTTTAATTTGCGTTTCTTGGTGATTCAGGAGGCAGAACAGCTTTTCAGTGTTTGGTGATCATTTGGAGTTGTCCTCTTTTGTAAATAGTCTGAGTATTTTGCCCATTTTTTTTTTTAAAGATTTATTTATTTATTTATTTATTTATTAAAAAGAGAGAGAGAGAGCACAAGCAAAGAAGAGGGTCAGAGGGAGAGGGAGAAGCATACTTCCCACTGAGCAGGGAGCCCAACATGGGGCTAGATCCCAGAACCCTGAGATCATGACCTGAGCCAAAGGCAGACACTTAACCCATTCAGCCACCCACGTACCCCTTGCCCATTTTAAAATTAACTTTTCTGTCTCATTGAATTATATAAACTATTTTTATATTCTAGGTTATAATCCTTTGTCAGGTATCAAATATCTTCTACTCTTTGGGTTGCTTTCTTCCTCTTTAATGGTATTTTGATGAACAAAGGATATATACTTTTTTCTTACCAATTTTTTTAAGTTAAAAAAAATTTTTTTCCCCTTTCTGTGATTTGGGCAGCAGCATATATTCAGTTTTTTTTTTTTTTAAAGATTTTATTTGTTTATTTGACAGCAGAGATCACAAGTAGGCAGAGAGGCAGTCAGAGAGAGAGACAGGAGGAAGCAGGCTCTCTGCAGAGCAGAGAACCCGATGCGGGACTCAATCCCAGGTCCCTGAAACTATGACCTGAGCAGAAGGCAGAGGCTTTAACCCACTGAGCCACCCAGGCGCCCACATATATTCAGTTTTGATTTTTTTTTTTTATCCAGGATAGTTAATGTACAGTATAATATTGGTTTCAGATATACAATACAATGACTGAATAATTGTGTACATTTCCCTGCACTCACCAGACAGGTGTGCTCTTAGTCCCCATCGCCTATTTCACCCATCCCCCCAACTGCCTCCCCTTTGGAAACCAACAGTTCTCCATAGGTCAGAGTCTGTTTTTGGGTAACTCTCTTTTTTATTTCATATTTTTTTTCTTATTTTTAATTGAAATATATTTGACATGTAACATTGTGTAAATTTAAGGTATAAAATATGTTAATTGATATATATAACGTAATAGGATTGCCATTGTAGTAATAATTAGCACCTCTATCATGTCACATAATTATCACTTCTTTTTAATGTTTGGAATAATTATAATCTAGGCTCAGCATATTTAATGATTATAGTATTATATTGTTGTCTGTATTCATTTTGCATTAGCAAAAGACATATATTTAATAGATTCCATTTATAGTTAATGTATGTTGTGTTCACTTAAACAAAATTTGTACAGTTGAAAGGCCTGAACATATTTTCCTCTTACTAAATTTTCAAATTTTCATCCTTTGATGCTCAGTGAGATTGAATTTTCTTCTTTTAAAGAAATTTCCTTTGGGGGCACCTGGCTGACTCAGTGGGTGGAGCATGAGACTCTTGATCTCGGGCTTGTGAGTTCAAGCCCCACTTTGGATGTGGAGATTACTTGAAAATATAATCTTAAAAATAAATTTCCTTTGGTCTTTTGGAATTAAATTGTCAGCCCTTATCTTTTGCTTATTTTTCTATAACTATATTACTGTTATCTTATTGATCTCTAGAAAATACTTACATATTAGGAAAAAATTGCATTTTTGCTCCTAGATATTTTTCATAACTTGTTAGCCTTGTGATTATTTATGATATATTTTTAAATGACTTTATTTATTTATTTCACAGACAGAGATCACAAGTAGGCAAAAGGCAGGTATAGGGAAAGAGGGGGAAGCAGGCTCCCTGCTGAGCAGAGAGTTGGGCGGATACAGGGCTGGATCCTAGGACCTGGAGATCATGACCTGAGTCAAAGGCAGAGGCTTAACCCACTGAGCCACCCAGGTGCCCCTTTGCAATAGATATGATATCATATATATATATGTGTGTGTATTTTATATATATATGTATATATGAATATATGTATATGATAGGATATAGATAGATATGTAATAGAAATGATAAATCTTTTTTTTGTGATTATTTTCCATTTACTTTAAAACTCTGTGAGGAAAAATATTTTTCCTCTAATTTTGTGGTGTTTTGTTTTTATTTTGTTTTGTTTTTCTTTTACATCCAGTTCTTTGATTCATGTGGGACTTATTTGGATGATATTGTGAGATGAGAATCTAAACTGCTTTATTTCCCCCTAATACCTAAGTCAATTTCGCTTTTTATTAATGGGATGATTCTTCTTTATCTAGTTGATTTATAAAACTTCCTTTATAATAGAGTTGGTTTATATACTTTAGTTTGCTTTTTAGTTTCTCTTCTGATCTACTGATTTGTATGCCAGTTCTAATGCTGCGATAAAAAAATTTAAGTTTTAGGGCGCCTGGGTGGCTCAGTGGGTTAAGCCGCTGCCTTCGGCTCAGGTCATGATCTCAGGGTCCTGGAATCGAGTCCCGCATCAGGCTCTCTGCTCAGTGGGGAGCCTGCTTCCTCCTCTCTCTCTCTCTCTGCCTGCCTCTCTGCCTACTTGTGATCTCTCTCTGTCAAATAAATAAATAAATAAATAAAATCTTTTAAAAAAAATTTAAGTTTTAAAGTCTTTGTGGGCTTTTGTCAGGGGCTAGGAATGTTTTTCCATCATTTTTCATCTTTTTCACCCATGATTTTGGCTATACTAGTTTGTTACCTCTTCTGTGTGGGTTTTTTTTTAAGATTTTGTTTTTATTTATTGATTTCACACACACACACACACACACACACACACACACACACAACGCAAGTAGGCAGAGAAGCAGGCAGAAGGGGAAGGAGCAGGGAGCCCAATGTGGGTCAATCCCAGGACCCTGGGATCATGCCCTGAGCCAAAGGCAGACACTTAATGAAATGAGCCACCCAGGCACCCCGTTTAGTCTTCTGGACAAACTTTAGAATCTCTTTGTTTTATTTTGTTCCAAAACAGTCCTTTGAGATTCTAGATTACAATATTTTAAACCTATAGGTTAACTTGTAAAGAGCTGTTTCTTTCTCTCTTTAACATTTTGTCTTCTAAATACATAATCTAAGAAGAAGTTAATAAAATTATTAAGGGGACTATTTTTTACAAATTTAATAAAGGAACTATGTAAAGGGCAAGGTGTAAGGAAGCCACTGAGAGAGTACAGTACCTCAAGGCTAGAAAGAGAGAGTATCCCTACACATAAGGAGAAGAGAGGCAGGGTCCTCACCCAAACACATGGAGCATATCTTGTTGAGGCCAACCCAACAGGGTCTGCACCTTTTGTGAAGACTGATGTCACCATGCAGGTGAGAAGCTGGGAACACTAGTAACCCGTGCTCCGATGCCCCCTCCCTCTCACCTGCTGCATGTGCTTCCCAGCTGATGAAACCAACCTGAGTCCAGAGCGCGAGAGGGCCTGCTGATGAAGTCCAAGGGTTCTGGGGTTGGACCTGCATCAGAATCACCTGCGGGGCTCTTTGAAAAACAGACTTTGGATTCAATGGTGGTGGATGGGGGATGGATTTTAGGGTTCTAACATGT
The DNA here is from genome assembly GCF_022355385.1 of Mustela nigripes. NCBI lineage: Eukaryota > Metazoa > Chordata > Mammalia > Carnivora > Mustelidae > Mustela > Mustela nigripes. The sequence continues at coordinate 50,393,439 of NC_081560.1, forward strand.
TCCCAAGTGTTGCTGATCCCGCTCATCAGAGGCCCACCCCGGGAGAACTGCCGATGACGTCTGGCACAAAGGAAGGTAGAGGATGGTGAGGAGTGGGTCTGAAGAGGTCAACAGAATATACCAGGTACACTCTCTAGTCTCATTAGTGGATCAAATAGGATATATGTTTAAAGTGCTTGTCATGCCATTGGTGATAAGTAAATGTCCCCTTCCCTTGACTTTGAACCCACAGATTGGGTCCAGAATGCTCTTAGACTCCTCCTGGCCTTTTTGGCTTCTTCAACTGCCTTGTTCAGAGCTCCAAGACCTGAAACAGGATTCACCAGGAGCTTGACTCTGAACTTGGCCTCAGCATCTAGTTTCTACAGCTTCTCACCAGCTCAGACCATTCCTGAGTCTGCCTCACACTTGCCCAAATTCTGACCCTGGGACGTGTTCTTCTCTGTGAGTCACTCTAATCCCAGTGTGCCAACACTCTCTCTAGTGTTGCAGACTGATGCTGAATCTCTCTTTGGTTCTGTGAAAATTAGTGGAAGGGAACCTTGTTTACAATAGAATTGGGAGGTCAGAATGGGGAGCTCTCAGGCCCTACCACTCCTTGCCAACTGCAGAACCAACAGGAAGAGACATACCTAGGAAGTCCCTAGCACGTTAGCTTACTTTACTACCCCCAGCAGTTGGAAGAAAACTTCTCCTCCCCTGACAACAGCGGAGCCAATGAAAACCCACAACACTTTTTTTTTTTGAGCGAGCTCCACAACCAGTCTAGGGTCCAGAGCAGGGCTTGAATGCAGGACCCTGAGATCAAGAGTCCACCACTTTCAAGTCTCCCAGCGGTGCCAAAAGAAGCCACCATACTTTGAACTTCCAGTTTACCCCAACGGGCCTTCTGTTTATAACCACCCTCCCAGCTTCTCCCTTTCCTCTCTAGAAGAGTGTTCTTCTCCTTTATCCTCTGCACTTGCCTATGGTTTTGCTGTTGCTGGCTTGTCCTGGATTGTAAGTGTTTGCTATTCCTGAAGAAAACCCATTTTTGTTGGTAAAATAATCGGCAGGTTTATTTTTAAGGTTAGTTCTCTAGCCTTTTTTTTTTTTTTTTTAAAGAATTTATGACCCAGCGATTGTGAGGTTTTTTTGGAGAAAAAGAAAGTTGTCTATATGGATGTTTTCTTTTTTGGCTCCAAGTGGGTAAACAAATACAATGACTTTTTTGAGGGTATAGAAAATTTTTTTGTATTTCAGTGGAAAAATCTGCATTGTCTATAGCATACCATTTCAAGTTTCTAGATTCTTGCCCGGGTCCTTGTGTTTGAGCTATTTTGAAACTCTTTGTAAATTGTAGGTAACTGATAGATGTATAAATTCCATCCTGTAAGGTAGTGATTTTAATGGACTTCCTCCCCTGTGTAGAAAAACTAGTTTGTATTTGCAATTATTGTGTGAGATAATACATGTTTCTCATTATGTAAACTGGGTTTTCCATCACTTGCCGCTGAAGTCCTCCTGGCAGACATAGCCCTACTAAATTGGGGTCAGTAAGACTTCCTGCCTATCCCACGGGGCTGTTCTTTGAAAGCACTTTGAAAGGTGTGTGACAGTTTTCTGAAGGATGATGTACAGTATGTGGGAGGTATGACGCGGAGGCCCCAAGGTGGCTGGACTCTCAAATACCCACTTCTCTGAGTCCAGAAATTAGAAAAGAAATTAGTTCATATACACTCCCTCTAGGCTTTAACATAGTTGCCGTGTTGGCTTTCGATAATAACTACAAAACCAGGTCTCACCTGGTTGCAGTAAATTGGAAAGCAGCTGTTGGAATTCAAGGGCAAATGGTCAAGTAGAAAGACCACCACGAAAAGCACAGTAATCAATATTCAAGGTTTAATTAACTCCTACTGCATTTCATTACCAGTGTGTCATCTGTGTTTGATTATCTGCCTCCGTCCTGCAGGTGGTTGAGTTTCTTGCTCATTGTAGAACTGAGTGCTGGTTTCCAGCAAGATATCTAAGGCCCCTTTGTCCTCTCTAAGGGGTACCACTTAGTTTGGGCAAGCTTTTAGCACACAAAAAAGTGACTATTATATTCCCTTTGATGGTTGGTGTTGCTATAGAACCCTTCTTCCACTGCTTCCTCCCTCCAAAATAGTGGCAAGCACTTGGAAATTAGAGTCTAAATTCTTTTTTTGTTTGTCTGAGCATGTTCTGAAAATTGGGTTAGAGTTAGGCTTTATTAGCCCTCGGTCTTTCATCCCTAATGTCCTCAGTCTCGGAGCAGCATCCGTCGAATGGACAGAGAGGAGGAGACATCATCAAAACAAGTTTGTTTTCTTTAGGGTTTGAAATCCTGTGATCAGAGTCATAGTTTGAGCCAGTAGGGGCTGGGCTCAGGCTAGCTAATCTTTGCTATGGTTCCCAATGATTTAATACTAAATCATTTTAAAAAGCCATTGCAGACTCCTCAGACCTTCTATTCCCAAGCACAAAACTCTAATCAACCAACGTATCCATGGATGTATTGTGCTGTGTTTAAAGTTCTTTTTTAAAAGGGTGAATGTGTATTCTCTAGTTCCTTCTGATTTCAGATAATGTAGTATGTATGTTTGCTATTGATAAGACCTTCTCACTTCCTCTTCCTCTTCCACTGTTGGATGTTTTAAAGCCAGTAGTGGTTCTCAACTCTGACTGCACACCATAATCAGAAATATAATCAAAGTATAATCAGTGTAAGAATTATTAACAATGTATCTCTCTTTTTTCCCACGCTGAGTCTTAAAATCCAGCGTGCATTTTATCCACAAAGCTTATCTCAGTTTAGACCAGCCACATTTTCAATGCTAATAGCTCTGTGAATCTACTGTGACGGTATGGGACAGGCCAGATCTAGACTAGGAGAATAAATGATTTTAAGAAAATAAAGAAGTAGGTGGGGAGTAAGAGCATTCTGAGAGTCTTGTCTTACTCTCAGGATTGGGTAGGTGGTAAGATACAGATCCTGACAAAAATATCAACCAGTCACCATGAACACAATGGATGAGTTCCAAAAGACTGGAGAGAAAAGTAGAACCGATCAAACAAAAGCAGGAAGTGAAAAGAGAATTCAAGAAAATAAACAAGAAATCATGGCTGATAAGTTTTAAAAAGATCATAGTCTGGTCCAAACTTTGGAATACTGTATTATAACTAAAAAAAATAAGGTAGGTGGTCTCTGAGGGCCCCTGATGATCCCTGCCTACTGGCATTTATGTCCCTGTGTCATCCCTCGTCCCGGAGTGTGGCTAGACTTATTGATTCTCTCCTAATGAACAAAATAAGACAGAAGTGATGAGATGTCACTTCCAAGATTAGGTTATAAAAAGGATTTGGTTTCTGTCTCGGACGTAATGTCTCTCCCTCTCTTAGATCACTGGCCCTGGGGAAAGCCAGCTGCCATGTCCTAAGGCAACCTTGCAGGGAGGCCTTGCAGGGAGGCAAAGGACCGAGGCCTGCCAACAACCGGAGTGAGGCTAGGGCTAGGGAAAGTTTGGTGACGGAGCATATCGGAGATCCCAGAGTGGCTTGAAAAGTGTAATACGTGCTGTGAATTAGGGCAACTTGAAAGGGTTTCAAGAAGTGGATACTATGAATGGAAATTTTTTTGGAAAAGATTTTATTTATTTGAGTGAGAGAAAAAGCATGTGCCCAGAGGGAGTGGGGGGAGAGAGAGAGAGAAAACCCCAAGCAGACTCCCCGCTGAGTGCGCACTCCCATACAGGACTCAGTCTCATGACCCTGAAATGATGGTGAGCCAAAATCAAGTTGGATGCTTAAATGACTGAGCCACCCAGGCTCCGCTTCCCTACTTCTACTAGCTACTCTTTGCCTCCTGCAAAGTAGCCAGAAGCCCATCCTTAATATCATATGACTAACCCTAATCCTAGTTTGAGAATTTCCCTATTTATTTATTTATTTGACAGAGACACAGCAAGAGAGGGAACACAAGCAGGGGGAGTAGGAGAGGAAGAAGCAGGCTCTACACCGAGCTTAGCGACTGAGTAACCCAGGTGCCCCTCCTTTTCTTCTTTGAAGCTGTCATGGCAGGTCCGCTGTGTTTGTATCACACTTGACCAGGGGCAGGGGGTCGTTGGGGATGGTGGGGATGGTGGTGGTAGTAGGAGTGTGATGTCAGCCTTCAGATTCAGAGAGTCCCAGTTTTTTTTTGTTTTTTGCTTTTTGTTTTCCAGATTATTTATTTATTTATTTGACAGACAGAGATCACAAGTAGACAGAGGCAGGCGAGGGCAGGGGGCAGGGGGAAGCAGGCTCACTGGTGAGCAGAGAGCACAATGCAGGGCTTGATCCCAGGATCCTGGGATCATGACCTGAGCCAAAGGCAGAGGCTTAACCCACTGAGCCTCCCAGGTACCCTGAGAGCTGCAGTTTTAAATGCTCACTTTGTCATTTCCTTTCTCTGTGATTAGACAGGCCATTGTCAGGAAACTGAGTCTCAGTTTCCTCAACTGTCAAATGAGAATAACAGTACATGTCAAACATATGGGATATAATACACATGTTATTATTACTTACAACTGAGAATGTTATTTTCTATAAATCTGGATTCCTAAACCCAGGAAAATTGAGTGATATGTCCAGAGTTAGAGCCATATCTGCTATTTAAGTTAGAATTTTGAGGGACTCCTGGGTGGCTCAGCTGTTAAGTGTCTACCTTCGGCTCAGGTCATGATCCCAGGGTCCTGGGATGGAGTCTTGCATCCGGCTCCTTGCTCAGCAGGGAGCCTGCTTCTCTCTCTGCCTTTGCTGATCATGCTCTCTCTCTCACTCTCTCTCTCTCAAATAAATAAATAAAATCTTTAAATAAACTAGAATTTTGTAAGTTATGCTCACAAAATCCTTCTCAGGATAAAATAAGTGTTGCAGGTTTGAAGACAGAAAAGCAATGGAAATATATATATCCACCAAAGACAAAGACAGGACCTTTGGTAGCTGCATTTATGGAGCCATCATTTTCTGTCAAAGAAACCCATTTGGATAAGAAGCTTCCAGCTAAAGCACTTTAGCTATTGGTTTGGCAGCAGTAAAGGGCATGGTGTTGGAAATTTTAAACACCCTAAGATTCTGAAAAGCTAGAGTCAGGATTTTTGTTCCTGGAAAAGTGATGTTAGATTGTTTGTCTGTTTATATCCAGTAAGACTATTAGCCACTGATGGCAATGCATCACCGCCGTCTGGAGATGTTGGGGCATTCTTCCTCCTGACTGCAACATTTTTTTTTTTTGGACACCTCAGCTTTATGTAAATGAACTAATTGTTGCCAATGAACAATTGTTGCCAATACAGTATTCTGATCAGTTCTCAGGGAGGAAGTTATGGGATATAGCTGAAAAGTCCAGGGAGCCCTATACCCAAGCTGGCGGCTTGGAGACACCTTGATGTAAGGGATAGTGTTTGATCCTCACTAACTATGCAACTTGACCTGGTCACCAACCTCTCTGAATGCCAACTTCTATATCTTGTTTTCCTGCGTCTGGCCCATAGTAGGTTCTTCATAAGTGTTTTAGGTGTTACTGTGCCTTAGGTTTTATTCTCCCCATTTTTCATGGAGGAGATTGAGTGAGGTTCAGAGGGGTTAAGCTCAAGGCCATGATAAAATGAGTGTTTAAACCAGGGTTTCTCAACCTCAGCAGTATTGACCACATAATTTTGGAGCAGATAATTCTCTGTTGTAGTGGCTGTCCTGTGGATTTAGGGTATTGAATAGCATTTCCAGAAGTCAATTTAAGGCTAATTGTGAAGTCAGAACATCTTGTCCTGAGTTTCCCTCTCTTGCTTTTAGGCCTCTTAATCTATTAGTGGTTCCCTCTTTGACTTCTAGCCACTCCCCACCCTGGTGCCCACTGATTTCATGGTCCTCCTTCCTCCATCAGAATCCTCCTCCTACCTTCAGATGGCTTGAAGTTGTAGCTATTAAAAGTTTGTTTGGCTGTTGTTTAGATCTGCCTTTTATTTTTTAAGACTGAGTCCAACATTTTGAATGAAAAGCATGGATGCCCCACCGGCGGTTCTCAACGGGGGCTGTCCATTCAGAGCACCTGTGGCATATTTAGAAATGACTCCCTAGATCTACGACTGGGGACTCTGATTCAGATGGGGAGGAGGTTGGGAGTTTTAAAAGCTGCTCCATTGATCCTAACAGGCTAAGTGCAGAGAGGCTCTTCAAAGGCATCAGAGATCACAGACTGCATTAATAGTGCGTGTCAGTCAGCATCACCAGGAGAATTTTGTTGACAAACAAACAAGATTTTATCAGAAGCAAGATTCATTAAGCCAGGATTTCTGGAGCTGGGTCCCCTGGTTCATCTTACCAAGTGATGGATGTGGTTCTGATATGAGGGGCCACAGATCACCTGTGTTGAAACACTGGCAGGAGCTAATTTTTTTGGAGGCATGCTGAGCACAGCCATGTGCAGAACGCAGGAGCTGGGGTAAGAGGCGATGCATCTGAACCCCAATTTTCTAGTCTGAGAAATGAGGATACATCGGGATGGATCTTGAAGAGTTTCCATGAGATGAGACCCTGGTAGAAAGCTTTGGCAAGTGTTGTGTTCATTCATATTATTCATGGATTAGAACCTCAAGCAATTTTGATGATTATTTTTACTAAGTTTTGGAGTTTTTTTGTTTTGTTTTGTTTCAGTTAAACCTAATGGTATAAGCTATTTACAGGTTGCCTTTTTGGGGACAGAGGGATCCTTCTGAAAACCAGACATAACCAAGTTGGGAGTTGCCGGGGTGCCAGACAGCAGGCGCTGTGTGTCTGTCTGCCTCTCTTGCCAGACTGAGGGCTCCTCCCCAGTGCCTAATCCTCTTCTGGGCCTTTGCAGGGCTCTGCACACCTTTGCTGAATTGGTTGACTGGTCCTCTGAGTTTGCTAGAGCTACCGTAACAAAGTACCACCAGCGCAGGGGCTTCAACAACAGATATTTATTGCCTCCCAGTTCTGCAGGCCGGAAGTTTGAGATCAGTTTGTCAGCAGGGCTAGTCTCTGCTGAGAGCTGTGAAGGAGAATCTGTGTGAAATCTTTCTCCTAGCGTCTGGTGGTTTACTGGCAATCTCTGCCATTCCTTGGAGGCATATTACCCCAATCTCTGCCTTGATTTTCACATGGCAGTCTCCCTTTGTGTGTATCCATGTTCATATTTCCCTTTTTTGTAAGGACACTAGTTACATTGGATTAGGACTCATCATAATGACTTCATTTGAACTCGGTAAACGTCCTATCTCCAAATAAGGCCACAGCCTGAGGTACTGGGGGTTAGGACTTAAACACGCGAATTTTCAGGGACATGCTTCAATCCATAACAATGGTCCACTCAGTTGGGAATTGAAGACACCATGCAAAGCCAAGATATGGATTTTCCGTTGCAGAGTGAAGAACATTCGCCAATCTTGCCACTCCCAGCCTACAGTCTGAACAACACAAACCCATCATCATACTTGGGAAGATAAATCAAACCCACTACTACTTTGACGGAAAGTCTCCATATGATCGCTAGTGAGCATCCTCTTCCTAAACAGGGGGCAACACCTTCTACATCGATTTGGCCAAAGTCCCTGCCATAACACTGTGGGATGTCCCTACATGTTTGCTGACATTATGAGGTCTTCATTTCTCTACTGTGAACATTTATTGTGAATGTGATTTCTCCTTCTATTAGCCAAGGCTAATAGACTTTCTTACTTGCTTATCATTAAAATAAGGGTAAGTGCTTAAAAACGCATGACCACTTGGGTATATATTTCATGATGGCTAATGACACTGCAGGCAGACAAGAGGATGGGAGATGACGGATGTGAAGATTCTATATGCCATTGAAGGGTAAGGCTCTTAAAAAAAAAAAAAAAAGATCGTGAATACACGGACTTGTAATTACCTGATTTGAGCACAGCCTCACTAACCTGTCTTGGGTATTCTGTGAACAGCCATACAAGGGCTTCCATATTAGCTCCCTCAGTCTAACAATGCACGGGCCCAGCAAAATGTTGCTTTGTTTCCCTGAAAGCAGACATGTGGGTCCTGCCATGAATACACAGCCAAGACAGGAAAGAGAACCTTGGACATGCACCTGCCCAGCCCACTCTTAAGAACCAATAATACAGGTCATTATTTTAAGGAAATTTGTAGGTAGGCAAACCAGGCTTCAAGTGTAGAGAGGATGTGCAGAAGAGCGAAAGACAGCCTTCAGACTACTATCCCATGAGAGTCCTGCTCCCAAGATTGAGTGTTGCCTGGCATCTGGGCACTTAGACATAGGCAAGGTTCCCACAATTCCTTAACTGCTGAGTGGCTCACTGTGCCTGAAGTGTTTGTGCAAACAGTGCGGCTTATGGTGAACACCTGCTTGCCTTCTGGGAGTCTGGAGCTGTAGCATATGCTAGGCAGAGAGTGCCTGTGGAACCGGGCCCCAGGAAAAACCCCGAACACTTAGCCTCCCTAGTTAGCAGCACTTCACTGGGTTTTTGCAACACTTATAGTTGGAGAAATGAAACCTGTCTTGCCCTTTGTGACTCTGTGGGGGTCCAGACCTCGCCCCATGCGCCTTTTCTTTTTGCTGGTTTTGTGTTGTATCCTTTTGCTGGAATAAATGATAGCCATGAGTATGACTGTGTGGCGAGTCCTGTGATCCTCCCAGTGAATCTTCCAACATGGAGGTGGTCTTGGGGGTCTGTGACAGAGAAGAGCAGCTGTTAGCTGAAAGACAAGACTCTTTAAGCCAAATGCTTATGAAACTTGATGCTTAACGTGGTTGGAACTTTTATATTGTTTTTTTTAAGATTTTATTTATTTATTTGGCAGACAGAGATCACAAGCAGGCAGAGGCAGGCGGGGAGAGCAGGCTCCCTGATGAGCAGAGAGCCCGATTCGGGGCTTGATCCCAGGACCCTGAGATCATGACCTAAGTCGAAGGCAAAGGCTTAACCCACTGAGCCACACAGGTGCCCCTGGAACCTTTACATTATTAAGTGACAGCACTCTAGCTGAGACAACAATAGAATATAGTTTGCTATATAAAAAACAATTTCCTGGATTATTAGGAAAAGGCAATGAAATAAGCGGGAGACTCTTTTTTACCTTTCATGGAAAACAAGCCTAAGAAAACCATGAGGGAACTGGAAGTAGGGGCCAAGTGGCTGACATTAATTAGAAACCATTTCCCCCCCCTTTCCTTAACCATTAATTGGCACCTAACCTCAGGTCATAATTTACTTGAAAAATTCAATTTTGTTTCGAAGACTTGGACCAAGTTTTGTTTTTTGTTTTGTTTTGTTTTGTTTTGTTTTGTTTTTAATGCCGGAGGGACAGACACTGTAGAAATACAGACAACCATTCTCTGAAGCTTGAGGGCCATCCTGGACAAAACTTCAGAAGACTGTAATTTTAGACAGCCACAAAAAAGCCCTCTAAGAAAGGAAAGCAAAAATGAATAATGAACAATGAGCATGCAGAAAGCTGAGGATGAGTGTCCTCAGGGAATGGTTTGCTGGAGCTTTGATTTCTAATGTGCGGTTCTCAGATTCCTTTGAAGTGAGTCTCTCATCCAGCCTCGGTGTTTCAGAACTTGGAACTCGGTGCCACAGCTGGAGTCTCTCCAGGCACTTTTTACGAGAGGGATCATTGTCACGGTGCTCGGGGCAGACCCAGGAGGCAAACGACCTGCGGCCAGATATGCTCCTGAGGGAGCATTTCCCTTCATCTGTGGCAGAGCCCACCTGGCACTGAACCTGGCCGCTCCAGGCATCAGCATCAAGGGACAGTTCGCGCTGTTCAGCTATGGGAAGGACAACTCCAAAAGGCTCCTGGCTTTTGTGACTTGTTTGTTTTCACTATGGAGTGGGCAGAGAGCTGACTGCAGCTGTGTTAGCGCGGAGGGCAGATCCAAATGGGATAAATAGAAATGTGTTGCTGGCAACCTTTGGTATACACAGCATGGCCTAAGGAAGCAGAGACCAGTGGAGATAGGGAATCCATTCCTGGCCTCCAACCCGGGTACCACTGAAATGTACATACAAGAAATTTACCTAGAATGACAAACTGTGTATTCAAGGATTGGTTATCTAATAATCCCAACTTTCTGGAACCCAGGAAAAAAAAACAAAAAACTTAAAAATTAAGCACAGAGGTCCCTGTACAGCACAGAGGTCCCTGTACAGTCAAAAAATTAAGCACAGAGGTCCCTGTACAGTCACAAAGTCAATATGCTTTCCTCATTGCTTAAAGTACATTTATTCTTGCTTTACATTTAAAAAAATTCTGTCTTTAGTCTCCACTAAACCTGTTCTCAGTGGACATCAAAACCTTCCTCAAGAAAATAACACTCTTTATTTTATGATTTGTTTCTCTATGTAGCTTTTATTTTTTTTAAAGATTTTATTTATTTGAGAACAAGCGAGCAAGTGAGAGAGCAAACCTGAGCCGGGGGTGGTGGGGGGCGTGGGGAAGGCAGAGGGAGAAGCTGATTCCCCACTGAGCAGGAGCTCCTGACCCAAGCTGAGCTAAGAAGGCAGAGGCTGAACCACAGAAGTTAAACTGACTGAGCCACCCAAGAGCCCCTCGAGGCAGCATTTTTTAAATGTTGACTCTTCTTTCCCTCTCCCTTGACTTAAAAAAGGTGGGGTGATTGAGGTGGGGTGTCTGGGTGACTCAGATTGAGGTGAAATTCACATAAAAAAAACCTAACCGTTTTAAGGTGAGCAATTCAGCGGCATTTAGAATACTCAGTGTTGTGCAACTATCATCTCTATCTATCTTCAAATCATTCCCATCAGTCCACAGTCAAAGCTCATACTCACTGAGCAGCTCCTCCCCATTGTGCGCCCCCCAGCCCCTCATAACCACAGAGCCGCACCCTCTGGATTTCTATGGATTGAACAGGACATTCTGGACATTCCGTATAAGTGGAATCTTATAATTCTTCTGGGGGCCTTTTGTAAAAGGCTCCTTTCACTTAGCATAACATTTCATCAAGTTTCAACCACATTAGGCACATCAGTACTTCACTCTGTTTTATGCTTAATATTCCATTAGATAGATATCCCAAATTTTGTGTATCTATTCATCAGTTGAAAGACATCTGGGTTGTTTCCGCTTGTTGGCTGTTACGAATGATGCTGCCAGGAACATTCATGTGTCCCCTGACTTTTATCACTCTCCACAATGGCGATGAGAATAGTACCTATTTCCCAGGACTCTTAGGCTTAAATGAGAAGTAAACATTTAGAATAGTGCCTGAAACAGGGTCCAAGTTCAAGAAATCCTTGTTCTTCTTGTTTTAGTGTTTTTTAATACATGAGAACTCAAAAAGTATCAGGAGTCAGTTTGCATCAGGGCGGATAATTTTATACACCTCAGTAATTCTTGAGGTCTTCATTGTATCATGTCAATAATCACTGTAAGAAGTATGGCCCTGAATCATTAGGGGAAGTTTAACAGTGAAACTGTTTTCTGGGTAAGAAGGCAGGAATAATTATACCACATTGGTGCATTTCCATCCAAACTTAGCATTGGGTATGGGAAATAAATATGGCCTTACAGGGACCTGCAACAGAATATCTTTTTTAAAGTAATGAGCTATGAGTTTTCAGAGGATAAGTCAGGTAGTAAGGGCCTTTGAGGGCTATTTCTCAAGCTGTAGGTGGTGGGGGGGAGGGATGTAAAGGAACATTCCAGCATGTGTGAGCCCAGCAGATTTGCATGGAAGCACGAAGACCAGAATGGATATTTGTACTGGAATTGAGGTAATAGCCAGGGGCAAGGAAGATTCAGAACAAATGCCGTGAGCTCCGTGAAGGGAAGAGTGGTGACGCCATGGCAGGTGATTGGAGCGCTGGGAAGGCAGCTGCCTCAAGTGAGGGCGCAAGGGACTGCTTTGACACCCAGTGTCAGGTGTGTTGTGTCACTTCTATGTTCAGACAGGTTTTCTTTATCCTTCGGAATGAAAGGAGATACAGCAATGCTCTGGGCTGCTTTCTCCACATCTACTTCTCATTTCTTTCTGCTGTTAACAGTAGGAATGGGTTAAGGTATGCTATAGTAACAATTCCAAAATCTCAGTGATCCAACCTCAAATGTTTATATTTCACTCTTCAGCTCAGTTGGGTCCATACTGCTGCATCATTATTTTCCTCACCCCCCCCCCCCCCCGGAGGCAGGCAGAGGGAGCCGTTCTCTGACAGCAACAGTGCTGGTGCATGTGGTAGAGAGGATATTAGCAAAGCAAAGCAAGGACCGGCTCTTAAAGCTTCTGCTGTCATTTTATTGGCCCAAGTAGCCATATGACCAAGAACGACTTCAGTGGGTGGTGAGGATGGGGTTGTGGGTGGGAGGAAGGGGAGTATAATTCTCTCTTGGTGAAGGATAGAAGATGATGGCTAAAGGTAACACAGTCTACACTATTAGCTAATTGAACTCCAGCTTTTTGTTTTGTTTTTTCTGTATGAACCTGTGTCTCAGTCGATCATAGCTGACAGTTGGCTGGTAACTGCTTTAAGTGTGAATGGACATGTGCCCCAATTCTGGCCAATGAAACATGAAGACCACCAGGCTGGGGGACTTGTGGGAGAGGTTTCTTTACTTGCAGAATGTGACTCAAGGAAGGTATATTCTTTCCTGTCTCTGAACATGATGTTAGTAACTGCTGTATCTGTACCACATCCAGTCTGAGGAGGAAGCCCTCATTGGTGAACTTGGCAGAGAAGACAGACAGAACCTGAGTCTATCGCTGACATGCTTGAACTACTGAATGAACCAAGAGGGAAGTCACTGGGTCTGCAGAACTTCCTGTTATGTGAGATAATACGTCTCCTTGTTTAAGTGATTTTTAATTGATTTTCTCTTACTTGAAGCCAAAGTATTCTAGTAGACAAAAAGAACATACTTTCACCTTGCTAAATGAATTTAGATTGTAGTTTTGGGGAAAATATGTTTCTTTGTTTGTTTGTTGAATGAACAAGTGATAAAACATCTTTTGTGTGAGGAATACTGTGCTATGTGAAGGGAAGACATTCAAGAAGAATAAGAAAAAGTGTTCATAATTCAGAATGGAATATAAAATGAGCATCCAACTGAATGTGGGCAAGAAATGATGGTGATTTAGATGGCAGTGCTGTTGCTGGTGGAGACTGAAATGGGGACTTAGGGGGATTGGTGAAGGACGAGGCCTTCTGGTTTACTCCATAACCTCAGAAACACATCAAAGAGGATGTAACATATGAAGCTTTTTTCCTGCCAACACATTTGTTGGAGCTTTGAAGGAAAAGGCAGGGTGGGTGCCGAGGCTTGGCTCTATCAAATTCTAACCCAACCTCCTCCTAACGTGCCTTTCTGTCGAGGCTGAAGAGCTGAAAAGCACATTTCCCAGCCCTCCTTGTGCTAGATTAGTGAACGTGATTCGGAATGTACCAATCAGATTCGTTTATGTAAGGCATGAGCTGGGAAATGAGGTAACAGAGTTGGAGAAGCAGGATTCAAGGAATATGTTTTGTTGCTGTGGCTTGTGGAGGGAGGGGTGTGGTTCTGGCAGTCCTGCCAAGTCTTTCTGGTTTGACAGGTGGCCTCCTGATGGTGGCAGGAGTGACAGAAATCCTAGCACCCCGGCTCAGCAATGGCTGCTACCTAAATGCTTCATATGTGTGGGCTCTAATTATTATACTTAATATTTACCATAAGGAATACTATAGGGTGTCTGTGTGCTATGAAGAGAGTCCCTAAAGGATAATAGAATGTTCAGCCTTTTTTCTTTTCTTTCTTTCTTTTTTTTTTTTTTAAGATTTGTTTATTTACTATAGAGAGAGAGAGAGAGCACAAACGGGGGGAGCAGAAGGCAGAGGGAGAAGCAGGCTCCCTACTGAGTGAGGAGCCTGATGTGGGACTTGATTCCAGGACTCCGAGATCATGACCTGAGCTGAAGGCATATGCTCACCTGACTGAACTACCTAGGTGTCCCTCAGCCTGACTTCTGAGGTAGTTTCGTCCCGAAGGAAGTATTGTTTCATGGTTCATCATATAGGACATTAGTGTCCCTTCACTTCTGTTCCTTTCTTACAAATAGCCCGTACTCCCACAGCATATTGTGTAAAAAGACTGGTGCTGTCGAATGCTTGAGAGAAAGCTAGACTGTTGTCATTAAAGATGAGCTGTCTTCCTCTAGAACATCCCAGAAATTTTCAACATCTGATGAAGAATGCTAGGAGAGTGAGAATGATCTCTGACCTTTAGTTGCACTGATATTATCTGAATAAGGAACTGTGTCTAAACCAGGAAGCCTAACAGTGTTGCAACTCCCGCTACAAGGATAAGTTGATGGCGATAAATAAGAATTTTTGATCTGGAAAAAAAAATTTTTTTTGATCCAAAAGTTAAAAATGTTGACAAAGACATGCAGGAAGTGACTCTTTACTTTCCAATTCCCAAAATAATTTCACCCTTCTCTAAATACATTTTTGGTACCTCTCTCAGGACTTTTGTTTGTTTCTTTCTTTTCTTTTCTTTTCTTTTTTTTTTTTTTTAAGATTTTCTTTGACAGAGAGAGAGAAAGAGCACACAAGCTGAGGGAGCAGCCGCTTAACTGACTGAGCCACTCAGACACTGCCGGAACATTTTCTATTTTTTAACCTTGTATTGGAGTTATTTATATCCATTTCTGATCTGCCCAATATATGACACTGTAAAAGCATTGAGGGCAGGGACACCCACTGATTCATCTTTGGATCTCTTAGAGTGCCTGCTAAGAATGGATTCTTTTACAAAGGAGCCTGTCAATCTATATTTAATAGAGGAATTGGTGAGTTCTTATGCAGTCCTTAGCCATGAGGACTAATACTTCTGTGAATGAATGCTGACAAGGTGTTCCTATGTGACTACATACTTTGTTTCACATGCCAGATTAAGGAGAAAGAAAAATGGGTACAGGATGGGGAAGGTTGTATCAGTGCTTCAGACAAGGGTTTCCTCCACCTCGCATTCACAGTGACAGTGACAGAAAGAGGACACTTTAAGAAGGTAGGAGACCCACCTCTACTTACCCAGAGGCTATATGATTACAGATAAGATGCTAGAACAAACTCTCTCCTCCTCCCTCTTAAGAGGGATTGATGAGGTGATGAACTATAGTTCCTTCTCATCACATTTGTCTTGTAGTCACTATTCTAGAACAATGAAGCTCTAATCATATGATGATTTAAGATCTTTATCTTAAAGTGGCTTGAAGTTCATATAGCCCCCATAGTAATTCTGTATCACCTATCACCTACATGTTGATACCCATCTATCAGTAACAGCTTCCTTTAAAAAAAAAAAAAAAGATCTTATTTATTTGGCAGAGAGAGGGAAGGAGCACAAGTAGTGGGAGTTGCAGGCAGAGGGAGAAGCAGACTCCCCACTGAGCGGGGAGCCTGATGTGGGGGTCCATTCCAGGACCCTAGGATCATGACCTGAGCTGAAGGTGGAGGCTTAACTGGCTGAGCCACCCCAGGCATCCCCAGTAATAGCTTCCGGAAGCACTGTGTTGAGAAGGATTCTGAGGCCCTATTTGGACTCAGTAGGAAAGACAGCCTTGACTTAATAGTGATGTCTGGCATGAGGCAGGGAGGGGAGTAGCAAATAAGCCAAGCTATGTCACTGCTGATCCAATCCAATGCCTTCACTTCACAGGAAGAAAATGAGAAAACAGAGAATGGTGCTCTCAGAATCAGGAAGTGGTCATGATGGGAGGGACAGGAACCCAGGTAGTCTGACTCGAGAGGCCTCTGGACTTCCCTATCATGACATACTATTACCATCAGCTTCCTTTACCATCTAAATATGTACATTTGAGAGACATTTGCTTACCAATTATGAATTTCAGAGGTTTAGAACATTCAGACAACTCTGAAAAATTCCCACTGTGGTGGGTATGTTTCCAAAGAGAAAAAGTATTTGTTCAACAGTTCAAAGAGGGTCTTCAGAAACTCCTACTATAGAACCATTGATCTCCACCAGAGTAGACATTCGGGTCCTTGATTTAAAATAAAACTCCGAGGAGAAAGCTAATTTAGGACATTAATGAGATTTCAAGAATAATTAGCTCTGCATGGGATTCAGCTTTCATTTTTTTTCCTCTTGTTTTTGGGAGCTCGTGAGCCTGGAAGCTTATTTAGGAGAAGAGGAAATGAAACTATGAAAAGGCACAGTACAATTCCTTTTTTCCTTGGAGGCAAAGCACAATATGAATATGAATAACTCTCACATCCCGTCAAATTAACCGCTTCAAGTACAAATAGAAAAAACAAATAGACGCACTTGGTTATTTGGAAGAAATTGAAGAAAAAGCCAAGAACCGGTTTGCTAGTTTCAACAATAAAATCCTATGCAAATAACTTCCTTTAGGATTAAAGGCTTGTCTCCTGCAGGAAAAAACAAACCAACCAACCCCACAACAAACCAAAGAATGCTAATGAAACAGGGTGAAGAGTGGGAGGTGGAGAGTGGAAATGAAAAAAAGAAAGAAAAAAGGGCTTGAAGGGGGAGGAAAGAGCGAGCTTCTCTCCTAGAGAAGAATTACCGAAAAATGGAAGGGTTGGGAAAACAAAGTCTGAGCTGCTCAGGCACTCTGGGCTGGGCGTGGGCAAGGTGCTTCCTTGAATTCATTTTGAGTGGTCCGGGCACCTCCCAGGCATGTTCGTCCAGCTGGCGTTCCTGGGGTGCGGGAGGGGTGACTGAAGAATTCTGGAGTCATTAGATTTTAGATCTTCTCCACTAAGTTTTTCCGTGTATGCGACGCGGGCAGCTTTCAGTGAGTTCATTCTGCAGCGTGTCCGGATCCTCCCGCCCTCGCTAAGCCGCCTGCCAGGTTCCAAACTACAGTCCCAGACATTCCGCGACAGGGATAGTTCCAGAAAGCAGAAGATGGAACGCGGTGAATTAAATGTGAATAGAGTGGCTCTGGCGGGAGACTTAGAAACCTCAATATGGGGCTAGCTGGGAGACTGGAAATGCCTCCAGTGCCACAAGTGATACGCGGCGCTGGAATTTAATATTTTGGAGCCTCTATTCTGTGGGGAGCACCAAGCCCAGCGAATCACACTCGTTGGGCAGCTGGGTCAGGTAGGTTAGTTGGGTCTTTGGGGAGGTTAAATACCTTGCATATTCCATTTCCTTTGCTTGGAACGCCTTTTTTGGAGACTGAGGTGTGGTAGCTCCTTTCCCTGGTTCAGGAACCTGCACAGAAGCCACCTCCGCCAAGAGACCCTCAGAACACTTCGAAACTCCCAATGCCTACTTATGAAATGAAAACTCCGCACAGCAATTACCCCCGTGCTCATAGATCATCGCATTTACTCGTTTGTTTATATTTATGTATGTTCTTGTTTATGGTGTGCTTCCCCTTAAAAGCTCAGCTCCTTGAGAGCAGGAACCTGGTGTGCCATCATCACTGAAGCGGAGCCCGCATCTGTTCCAGGCGCACACAGTAGGCGCCCAGTAGAGGTTAATTTCCTTTCCACCCAGCCACCTGCGGCCCTCGACACATCCGCAGTCTCCAAACTAGCCCCAGGTGATTAGCTGCTGCGTTCTTGGTAGGATCGAAGGAGGCGGAGGAGCGAGTGAGCAGTGAAGTCCGGTGGATTTCCTTGTCCCTCAGGGAGCTCCAGCAGTTTAACTATGATGCTCTTTCTCCCTTCCCTCTTGCACACGAACAGCCTAACAAAACGACCACACTCCCCTTAAGTCCTCTCCTGGCACCCCGGCACGAATCTGCACCCACTGCCTCTGGATGTTAGGGTCACAGTCTTGGGCGGGTGACCCACGCCGATTCTGTCCGTCGCCACCCGATGCCTGCAACCCTCCCTTCACTACGTCCCCCTGCTCTCCTTTGCCTCTGACTTCTCAAGAGGTCGAGTCCTCTTTGCCCGTTCGCACGTGTGTCCCCTGGAACCGTCTCCTTAGACCAGCCCCTCCCGCGCCGCCCTCGCTTCTCCCTGGCAATGCCACTCGAGGAACATTTATTAAGCTCCTACGGCTAGCCTGCCAGTAGCTCCTTTGCGACGCTGCTGCAGCTCTCCTCTCCCTCCTACTCTCCCATCTTGCCGGAAACCGGAGTCCCAACTGCCATGACGGCGTCATGGAATCCGCTCGCTCCTTCCCAGGGCGTCGCTCCACCTTCTTCCTCAGGGTCGACTCCTCATTGGTGAGATTGTGGTCACTCAGCCGCTCTCCCCGCCCCCCCAAGTGGCTCCGCCCCCAGGGCGGCCACAGGCTCCTCCTCCTTGTCCCCGCCCCTCGTGCAGCTCCTGGGGCTACTCTACTGGCGGCGCGCGAAGTTCTGGGCAAAGTACCGGGAACTGGCCGTGCGGCCGCAGCGCCTTCGAGCGAGGCAGCGCAGCGCAGGGGGGAACCCCAGCGCAAGGCGGCCAGTACGCGGCGCGGGCTCCGGCCCCGCTGTCCTTCCACGAGTGCCCATCCACGAGTGCCTCGGTCTCCTGCGGCTGGCACGGGAACTGTCTGCTGCGCGTTGCCGGGGGGACGGGAGAAGCGGGCTTTGCCTCCTCCCGGGTCTGCGGACGAAGCCCGGAGCCGCACACCAGAGAACTAGGCGGTGTCCCCGGCGGCGGAGCGTGCAGGTGAGCGCTGGGACGCCCGGCAGAATGGTTCTGGGGTGGTGGGGGCCAAGGGCGGTGCGCGCTCGCAAGGGCTGCGATGTGGGGGACGCCACCAGTCGCCGTGAGAGCAGGGTCTGTCTCCTGTCGCCCAGGGAAGAACCGGCTCCTGGGGCAGCCCCGAGCAGGGGAGATGGCTATCGCGGCCGGCGCCAGGCTCCGGGGAGGTAGGACCCGGGTCCTGCTCCGAAGGGGACGGTTTGACCGGGACTGACGGTGAGAAAACGCGGAGCGCAGAAGCCTGAGTCCGGGCGCCCGAGGGTTGGGAGAGGAGAGGTAGTCCTGGGCAGCCAAGAGGCGCGGCGCCGGGGCGAGAGGCACAGGAAACCTGTGTAAAATGGGCCGAGCGCAAGGCTTGGCCACATCCGCGGGATGGGGCGTGCTTGCAGGCGCCCGCTTGCCTGCATCCCCTTGCTCGGATTGCCCCACTCCCAGTTCTCCCCGCCAGGGGCACCCGCCCCTTGGGCGTCCCAGCGCCCGCCCTAGGAAACGTTTGCAGCCTCTGGAGTCTCTGCAGGGCATTGTGGTAGATCGTCCAGATATTTATTTCTTACCCGGGCAAGCCGCCCTCCTTCGTTAATGCAACTTGCCGGCCACCTTGTGCACACTTGTACTCTTCCTTCTCCATCTCACAAAGCATCAGTCTCAGTCGGGACCCGGAGCTGAGGGGACTCTGAAGTTGTCGCTTTTGGCGTGTCTGGGAACTGTTCTAAGGCGCATCTGAAGCTCCCTCCATCACCCCCCTCCCCGATATTGCACTGACCCTCACAGTTTGAGAACTGGGTTGGGCGTTTATAAATATTTTAAGCTGCAGCTGTATCTTTACAGAGGTAAAGATGTAGGCCTGACTTCTGATCATTCCCACTCTATATCTAAGCCTCATACAAGGTGAGGTTCTCCCTTCTGGCCAAGGGACACCAATCAGGCAGGCCTGGGTTGAAATGCACCCTAGCTAAATGACTATTTTAAACACTCCCCCTCACCCCCTAGCGTGCTGGCACTCATCCTTTTTGGTGTTCCTCATAGCACTCCTTTCTCTCAGAAATTATCTCCTTGGGCTGTTTACTGTCTGCTTTCCTCCACTAGAATGGAAGTTCCAGGAAAGCAAACACCCTATCTGTCTTGTTCATCACTCCACCCCCCAAGTCAACAATAGTGCCTGACACACAGTAGATATGCAAGAAAAAATTATGAAATAAATGAATAAGAACTTCTGTGTAAAATATGAAGAAAGGTGACTTCATACCTGGGTTTGATTTTCATGGTCACTTATCCGGTATTTTTTTTTTTTTTTTTTTCCTATTTGGAAAATTAGCAAATACCAGTAACTGCTATAGATTGAGTACTTAATAAGAAATCGATATGTGCTGGAACTTTATATAGATTAGCTCATTAAACATTATCATAGTCTTGTTATTAGCTAGTTTTTTTTTTTTTTAAGATTTTATTTGAGGGTGAGAGAGAGCATGAGGGGGAGAAGGTCAGAAGGAGAAGCAGACTCCCCATGGGGCAGGAAGCCTAGCGCAGGACTTGATTCCCAGACTCTGGGATCATGACCAGAGCCAAAGGCAGTGGCTTAACCAGCTGAGCCACCCAGCACCCCTATTAGCTAGGTATTTCTAAGCAGATGGGAAATTGAGGCTCTAGCAGGTTAGCCAATTTCCCCAAGATTATCCTGGCAGAACTAAAATTCAAGTTCACTTTCTGTTGTGCTGGACCACATCCAAGAAAGTAAAATACGATTTTCACTATTACAACCAATAGATGTTTAGCTTTATTTATAATAAAAACTATTGCTTAGTCAAAAGAATATTTGGTGCTTTATCATTATTGAGATAGAGTTTCCATGCTAGCTAGTAGTTACATTGTAGCTACACCCTAGCAAGCTGCCAAAGGTTGCGTTATCTCATTCAATCTTTACCATCATATAGGCAGTGTTTTGAGGTTGTCTCTGTTTTTCAGATCAAGAAACTGCAGCCTAGGTTCAAGAACTTGCCCCATCAATACTAAATTGCTGAGCTAGATTTTGTTAATAGTCTTTCTGACTCTGAATCTTAGCTCCTTCCATGATACGAAATCTCTCCTGCTCCCATGATTTAATTAGTTGTTAACGATGGAGTCCAATGATGAGTTAAAAGCATGTGAGGTTGGGCTGTAAATTTACCGCTGCTGGTATCAAGTGTCTAGTTGTATAGTTTTCTGAATTGTTGAGACTCTTACTGCCATTGATTTTTGTGGTTGAGTTTATGGTTTGTGGGCTTGGTAGATGGGGGACTTTTAATAAGGAGGAAAGGAAATAATTTCACTTACATTGAAACTTTTACCGAAATCTAAAGAGAAATCCGTTGGGTTTTACCCATTATGGTAAATGAATTCTGAATGCAGTAATGCTATATGTCCCTTAAGGAAAGTTCTGGAAAGCCAGCTAGTTGTTCTTTTTCCATGTGTAGAACTGAGGAGAATCAGAAACTACAGCTAATTCTAAATGCTTCTGCAGCAACCTTTTAGTAAAATAACTACGTTCCAGCTTTTTGTATTCTTGTAGGAAGCTGAGGGCAAGGAGAAGTTAAATAAGAGTTTCATGGTTACCACCTAAAGGGCTAATGGCAAAATAGAGGTGGAAAGGAATTTGTGATCCTTACCCCCCCCCCACTTCTATTCCAGTTTTAGGGGGTAGTATAACGTTTTCCCCTTACATGAGGGTCTGAATAATCCAATTTTATTTATAATGTGCTTTTTTGAAGTGCTATGTTTTTAAATTGTTAATTCCATTTCAGGAGTACTCCAGGGAGGGTTGGGGAGCCCTCCAACCTAGAATACCCACAGAAGTAATGGGAGTGTGCGTACAGAGGAGGATGGAAGCTGTTCAGCTGAAAGAGCCTTCCATGGATAATTGAGAGTTGTTTGTAGTTCCCTGTAAATTTCTCTTCTGTCTGCATCTTATTCATTAGCTTCTGAGCTCTCTCTTCTGGAAAATTCCCTCTTGAGTTCCCGATCACTAGTGTTCAGGCCACGCTCATGTGTACCCCAATTCTTGGCGCTATCCTCCTCAGCACCTTTCATATCGATCGATCCTTTCCTGTTGCCCCTGCACCATGATCGATACAGGGTCTTAGGGACATCTGCACACGGTGCTAACGTTATTTACAGGTGGATGCTCCTCTCTCAGGCTTTCCTGTATGTCACAGTCAGGTGAATTCTTTAAGTGCTGTCATTATGTTGTTCAGAGTTCCTGTGTGGCTTATATAGTTAATAATAATGAAATTAATAAAAGCAGTGCTGCCACACTTCTTGTGCTGTACCGTCTTGTGTGAGTTATTCCTTTAACTCTCAGAGCAACACCAGAGTAGGCACTGTGATTATTTTTTAGATTATTTTTAAAGATTTTATTTATTTATGAGAGAGAGGGAGAGAGGAAGAAAGCATGTGTTTGGAGGAGGGCCAGAGAGAGAGGGACAAGCAGACCTCCCTCCTCCCCCACCGCCGCTGGTGAGCCTGATGTGGGGCTCCATCCCAGGACCCTGGGATCATGACCTGAGCCGAAGGCAGACGCATAACTGACTGAGCCACCCAGGTGCCCTGGGTAGGCACTATTTTTATACCCAGGTGAGGATAGTAAAAATTGTACTCCAGATGAGGCTGCTTTACAGCTAAGACTAGATGGATCTGAGACCAAAAACCCAGGTCCTTTCTGTCCCCATTTGAACCTGGAGCCCTTAGCCTAGAGTCTGGATCGGGCAGCCTGGGCTCAGTGCCCACCTTGACCCTTCATTCCCCAGCCCTGTGCACAGGCAGCCTGAACTTTTTTCAGCAATGGAGCATTTTGCCTTTGCACCTACACTCCTGTTGCCTAGAAAGCTCTTTCACTGTTTTTACTGTGAAAAACTCAAGTCTTTCAAGGCTGAACTCATAAGCCACTTCTGCCAGAATAATCTCTTTGAACTCAATCTCTTACAGCATTAAAAAAAAAAGTGTGAGTCCCCAGTTCAGTTTCTGACCTTTGAGTATGTGGATTTCTTTCTTTAGAACTCTGTTCCTTTCATTCCTTCCCCATTTTTTTTTTTAAGATTTTATTTATTTATTTGACAGATCACAAGTAGAGAGAGAGAGGTGGGGGGGAAGCAGGCTCCCCGCCAAGCAGAGAGCCCAATGTGGGGCTCGATCCCAGGACCCTGGGATCATGACCTGAGCCAAAGGCAGAGGCTTAACCCACTGAGCCACCCAGGCACCCCAGTACTTCATTCTTTTAATTGCCTTACCACCTCCTTGATGTACGTAATGCCGTGTTTTATTTATCCATTTGCCCTTTGATAGGATTGGTCTTGCTTAGTAAAGCCTCCTTGAGTGGTCCTAATGTGCAGTCAGGAACTAAACCATAAGTCCCTTGAGTCTTGTTTATTGTCCTGTCTTGGGGCTAGAGCAGTGTTTGGCACAAGATAGATGTGTAAGAAACATGTGAGTGAAAGGAGCATTTTACCAAAAGTATAGCTCCTGTTACATCAGTGTCCTCAAACAATGTCATTAAAAAGTGATCCTTGTGATTGATTGTTTAGATCCCAATCTGAGCAACTGTACAACTGCTAAAAAAGAAGATAAGGAAATTTGAACATGGATGCAGTGTTACAATTTTTTAAGCATTTGCTTCAGAATAATCTGCAGTTAGGCAGGAAGTTTAGAGGGAAACAGTAGTGATGACTGAAGCTGGGTGATGAATTCATGGGTTTCTTAAATACTGTTTTCTATATTTGCTGTTGACGAGGGTGGCCATTGGCCATGTGTGGCTGCTGAGCACTTGAAATACAGTGAATCCTTATTGCAATGTGTGACAAGTGTAACATATAGGCTGAGTTTCGAAGAGGTAGGACGAAAAAGAACGTAAAATCATCTCAATTTTTGTTTCTATGTTCAAATGATGCTGGTTTGGACATACTACAGTGATATATAATTAAAACCAATTTCACCTGTTTCCTTTTACTTTTTTTAATTGGCTACTTAAAAATTAAAATTACATATATGAGACATACTACCTTTCTGTTGGGACACTGACTTTCAGTGTTGGGAAGTGCTGTATACTTTTACATATATCTGAGATTTTGCAAAATAAGTTAAAATCAAAGACATTTGATTTTTTTTTTAGAAGTCTGAAGTAAAATGTTTTTTATAAATGACCCCTCTTATAGGAAAAGATTGAGAAATACTGATTTGTTTGGAGATGAGTCTTTGTAGAAGCTTATAACAAATGGGCTTGCAGTGTCATTCCTGGGCTTGCTTCACCTGTGTGGGCATTTAAAACCTCTTTGACAATAAAACCTCTTTGACAGCAGCATGAGGGACTTGTTCCTTTAGTGATTTATCTGATTCTTTTGTTTTAAAGTTGATGAAATATTTCCCTCATCTTGGAAAAATAGAGAAAATGCAATGGTAATGTCATTGTTCTTACTCACAGTGTTTATACCCTGAAATTGAATTTTTCTGGACTTGATTTATAATCACTCTGCCTAAATCTGTTTGTTTATGAGTCAGAATGCGATTGTTTCTAGGCTCCCCAAGACCCCTGGAATATGAGCAGAGTATGATGCTTAAATAATAATAAGTGGATTTATGGCTGAGAAGCACATTGCTTTCATATAAAATTTCTTTAGAGGAGCATTATGTCAGTTTCTGGATGTCTGTGTTTCCTCACAGAGAGTGGACGTGAATTGAAAAATAGCTTTAATGTAAGTAGAACAGAATCAAATTGCGACGAACAGCCCAAGAGATCATCAAAGGATCTGTAACTGTCCATATAAAATCAGATTTATTATTTTGTTTACTCTCTACAGTTAACATGTTAAAATCTGATTTTTTTTTAAAGATTTTATTTATTTATTTGACAGACAGAGATCACAAGTAGGCAGAGAGGCAGGCAGAGAAAGAGGAAGGGAATCAGGGTCCTTGCTGAGCAGAGAGCCCGATGCGGGGCTCGATCCCAGGACTCTGGGATCATGTGGTTAAGCGTCTGCCTTCAGCTTAGGTCACAATCTCCAGGTCCTAGGTTCGAACCCCCTGTCAGCCCGTATCAGGGGAGTCTGCTTCTCCCTCTCCCTCTGCCTCTCCCCTTGCTTGTGCTCTCTCTTTCCCTCTCAAATGAATAAATAAAATCTTTTTAAAAAGTGTTTGTGTCAAACACTTTTCTCCATATAATGTTTCTCCACTTACATATTAAAATGTAGTACCATTGAAGATTCCCATACTTGTTTTCTTTCTTGATATCAAATACTGTAATACAAGAACTTCATAGTTTAACTTCTATAAAACACATTTTTCTTTCCCAAATTGATTGTGGTAGACAGTGATCTGAAATGTTTCAAAGCAAAAGCTACATAATATTATTTTTTAAATCTCACAAACATTATTAAACTTGAAGTAAATGCCTCCCTGGAATGAAAATGGGAGTGGGATTTCTGCTCTCATACATAAGAAGTATTTATTGAGGACGCACACTGTGTCGGGTGCCAGACTGTGTACTGGGGATGTGGTAATGAATAAACAGATGTGGAACCTCCCTTCAAGAAGCTTACAGTTTAGATAGGGAAGGGAGATATTAACACAGTCACAGAGAATTTGTTAATTACAGTGGGGCTTTGTGGCTCAAAGGGAACCGAGTCTGGATTGTAATTGGGACTCTGGGGAGAAAAGTTCCATTTTTCTGTAGGTCATGATTCAGGCTGCTGATTGTCTAACGAAGGAGGAGAAAGAGAACGGGGCTGGGAATCCTCAGAGGATGACCGAAGCAAAACCCTGCCCTATTTGTGTCTTTTTGCTGCTTGCGTTGCGGGAGGGGAGGCCAGGTGGAACTGAGTGGGAAGAGGAATTCAGTGTTTTTTTTGAACTTTTGAATTGCTTTCTATGATGCTACACAGGTTTATTTGCTTCTGGGAATTGAATCCGAAGTTGAGTTTTTACCGCCTTTGTAACTGAAATTGAACGAGATAAAACAACCTGTTCTCTAGCATAGCCACGAAAGTAGCTGAAAATCACTTGCTGGTTCTAATTCCAAAGTAGCTCATTGTCTAGTAGCTGAGCTGCCATAAGTCTGGGGTATTTGAAGGCCTCCAAGAATATAGGGAAGACCCACTTGGGTTTTTCTCATGTGTTCAGAGCTGCTTCAAGCAGAGTTCTAGTGCATATGGGATTAACTAAGGTGTCCTTTGGAGCCTGTTGGCATCCTTAGGGAATGGGGAGCCATGCTGCCTTGAAAGGCAGTGATGATAATTACCAAGTAATGGAAACAGCAGTGGCAGCTAGTAACAGAAGCCCTTGCTGGGTGCCGCAGACCCCTTAGATCTTTGGATAACTTGGGAGGTGGCTGTCATCGTCTCAGTTTGCCAGTGACCAAACTGAAGCTGGGGAGCCATTACTGGTTCTTTGGTTGTCCAGCACCCACTCACCCTTCCTGATTTCCATTTGAGGAATCACTTCTTTGCATCTGGTTTGCTGAGACCAGAACAAGGGCTCCATTCTCTTGGACCCCGGGTGGCCCTGCGAGCCAGGCTGGACTCTGGGTCCAATGCCAAGGGCTGTGGAGGTTCTGCTGCTGAGGGTGTGTCCTGACTAGATCATGCCTGTCTGTGCCACATGGTTGTGGTCTGGCTTCCATTCCTGTGCAGCTGTGCCAGGGCTTGCCTGTCAGCTCCTCCTAATTCTTTAAGCTGGTTGTGGCGAGCAAAATGGAGACTCTCATGTCAAGGAGAGTGTGTTATCAATGAGGCAAGCAGTTAAAGGTACTGCAGACAGAAGATACCTCCGCTACCCATGTCAGCTGACTCCCTGGGACTGATAAGGAACTGAACCAGAGGAGGTCTACTGGGGCAGAGACCCATTCAATCCCACGATAAGGGGAGGATTGGGACGCCTGGGTAGCTCAGTTGGTTAGGTGGTTAAGCATCTGCCTTGAGCTTAGGGCCCTGGAATCAAGCCCTACATCTGGTCTCTGCTCAGCAGGGAGCCTGCTTCTCCTCTTCCCTCTGTCTGCTACTCTCCCTGCTTATGTCCCCCCTCTGTAATAAAAGTCTTTAAAAAAGTGGGGGGGCATCAAGACTCTCCAGACCTGACCCCTCTATGTCTGACCATGTGAAAAAGGCAGCTGCCAGTAAGGCTTGCCGGATTGATCTCAGCAGAATGGATCCTTCCTGCTTGAACATAAGAAGCAGTTAACTGCCGAGAGCTGACCCAGACCAGACCAGAGCCAGGCCTTATCTCAACTGCGTGCCCACAGACTGCATGTTTGCTTTCTTAACTTCCTATACTCCTCTGTTATGTGTTTGTTGTGTGGCCTGTCTTATGTTCTGCTCTGTGTGCTGTGTAAGAAGCCAAGTTTAATCACATGGTGAAATGTCACTGAGTTTGGAATCCTGAACTTGCTTTAGAATTAGGATTAACTTTGCGTTCTGACTAAATAAAGCTGGGTTTAGAAAGACGACTCATGTGTGTGACTTCCTAGTGTGCTCATAACTCTGGTGTTTTTCCAAAATATTTTTTGGGGGGTTTCATTTGCCAAGTTGGTTTCTTTGACTTCCTTGACTTTGCCTTCGACTTCCTCTTCCTCTCAGAGAACCCCTGGTTGTCATAGGCCTGGAGAGGCTTAGGTAGTTTACTGACAGTCACAGAGGGGAAAAAGTGAACCAGCATGCAATCTGATCATTCTGCTTCTCCTGCCAGATCCTTGACCAGAGGGCCCCTTGGTATGGGGAGAGCCCTGGACCAGGAGCCAGAGAATCAGCAGATGGGTGCCATCCCAGCAGTGTCTCTGCCTCTGTGGCCATGGGCCATTCACCACCTTTTTAAGCTCAACTGGGAGGACAGGATGAGATCTACCTATATCTAAATAATTCAGAAGATTTCCTCCCCCATGAGATTTTTGGACCTATGTTTCTCAAGGCCTTCAGTTTGAGGTTTGAGGTATGGTCTGAGACAGTGGTTTTCAAAGTGGGTTCCAGGATTTGCTGTGTCAGCATTCCCTGGGAACTCTTTAGAAATGCAGATTCTTGGGCCTTCGCCCAGACCTGCTGAAACTTCTGATTCTCTACCAGTGGACCCAGCAATCCGAATTTTTGTAAGTCCTTTGGGTGATTCTGATGCACACAAAGGCATTTTCATTTTTAAAAACAATTTATTGTGTATAAGGGGCTACCTAGAAGCAGGAAGCATGAAAAAATTGGTACAGTGCTGCTCTCAGGGGACAGTCATTCCAGGACGCAGATGTAAAGGCAAAATTGTGAGAGACAAGAAGGGGTGGGTGCCGGCTGGGAACACAGTATTGTCAGGTTGGAGGAGCATGGAGGCGCTTTCGCGGAGAAGTGGGCATTTGAGTCAAGCCTCAAAGGATGCATAGGGTGAAGGACGGGAACAGAGGGCTAGGTAGAAAGCACATCCTACAGCGAATGCAGGGTGAGTCAGGGCTGTAGCATTTTGAGGAATGAGGACACTTCCAGAGTGATGATAAGAATGGTTTTAAATGGGGAAAGTGAAAGGATATGAGAACAGAGAGGGGTCCTGAATCCCCGGGAGGGTTTGGATTTTATTCTGTAGACAGGGAATACAGAGGGGACATGGCGGGAGCCCTCTTAGAGGAAGTATCCTAGTGCTGGTGGAGAAGGTCCGAGGTTCGGAACACAAGCACGGCGAGCCTGACCTGGAGTGGTGACAAGGGAGAAGAAAGGAGAAAGACAACTCAGAAATATTGGAAGGTTAGAATGACAGGCCCTAGGTATTCTGGTGATCTGGGCAGGGATAGGGGGTGTGGGGACATTGAGGGAGAAGGCAAAGATGATTCTGTGGGAGATAATAACCGGCGTTGGTACCAACAGATATAAAAGTTGGAGCCTTATGGGGGCGCCTGGGTGGCTCAGTGGGTTAAAGCCTCTGTCTTTGGCTCAGGTCATGATCCCAGGGTCCTGGGATCGAGCTCCGTGGAGAGCCTGCTTCCTCCTCTCTCTCTGCCTGCCTCTCTGCCTATTTGAGAAAAAAAAAAAAAAAAAAAAAAAAAAAAGTTGGAGCCTTACATCATACCTTCCAGAGAGATAAATTCCACATGGATTGAAACTTTCAAGACAATAGGCAACAAATCAGGGCTTTTGTTTTTGTTTTTGCTTTTCCAGACAACTGGTTGATAAACATTTACCCACTGTGATAAACATGTACCCACTGTGGATCATACATAAAAAGTATCTTTTGAAGCATGCACAAGAGGTTGGTAACGTCAGATTCCCCGAGAAAGGGAGAGTGGTGGGAAAAGGACAGGTGCGCTCAGGATTGAAATCGTACCTCTTGAGTTTTGTTCCACATCAGTGTGTTATTGTGCAGTAAATATTAAAGCAAACACATAAAGGAACTTTAGAGTTTCAGGCATACGTGACGGTGTTATTTAAGGTGCCATGAATGCTCTAAGGGAAAATAGGAAGATTGAATAGATTTTAGGGAAAAGGAAAGCTTTTGGGTTTGAACATGCTAAGCTTGAAGTGTCTGGCTGGCATCACTGGAAATGTCCAGCGGGTAACTCAGAGGAGAGGGCGAGGCTGGTAATCACCTCTGTGAGTCAGCCAGGCTAGAAATTGTGGCAGTTGAGGTTTCCAAGGGAGGCTCAACCTGTACAACCGTTTGGGTGGGTCTCACGAGAGAAGGTGAGGGAATAGATGCATGTGGTCCTTTGCGGAAGGCCGGCTAAGAGGTAGGTCGGGGAAGGGCAACTTGTCCGAAGACGGAGGACCATAAACTGATAATAGTAGTAGCTTCCTTTAATGGATTATCTACAAAAAGTGAGGCAGTCTTCTCAGTACTTTTTGAAAGAACATCACTTAATTTCCTTCTTGCAGCCACCCAGTGGTGGTGGCAGCGGGAATGTTGCTTTCCAGATTGCCAGTGAATCAGGTGAGTAATTCCAAAGAATAAACCAGGAGAGAGCTTCTGGTGCAGGAGAGATGTGAACAGAGCAGGACCTTGAAATATGGTAAGATCATAAAGATCAAGACATTTTAGGCCAAGGGGAGGTTGAGCAAGGGCTGGAAGAGGTGCTGTCTGATGTAGCTGGAAGGTAGCAGTTCCGGGGAGCTTGAGGGCAAGGCAGTACCCCGGCCTCTGCAGCTGGGAGCCACAGAATGTTGTAAAAATTGGAATATACTTTCATCAGTATAAATGCTCTCTTACTGGAGAAGTTACTTGGTGTTCCTTGGTGGGGAGGAGGGATGGTGGGAGACAGGAGAAGTTATGGTCAAACTTCAAGCTGGATCATGTTGGTGGCTCTAAGGACAGGTGTTTGGGGTCCCTGCAGACTGGAAGTGTGGGGCTAGTACCAGCTCGCACTTAGTCGGTTTTCTGACTCTTGGTCAGTTTGCCTATGTGATGGCATATCGTTTATCTTTTTTCTTTCATCTGTCAGTAAATTATGGGCTACAGCCTCTATATTCCAGGAGGCTGTCGATGGGGAATAAGGAAAGTGGAAGTGAATGAAGAGAAGGATTACTGGCCGGCATATATTTTTACGCTAATGTTTTATTTATGAGCTGTGCTGAGACATCGTCTTCCTGTCTTAAGATCCAAGCGGCCGTGCCTCTGTTCTTCAGAGAGACTCTGTGTCTGCAGTTTTTTTTTTTTTTACCTTGTCAATGTACATGTACACAGACAGCGTACGGTTTGCCCTAATTAGGTGTTTCTCTCCATCTTTTTCAAGCCCCATCCTGTCTGATGTTTACTGTATGTATATCCTTAGGAATAATGCCAGTATTGAGTCAAAAAGGAAAGGGGTGGCAGCTGTGGCCTAAACGTGGTTCAGAGAAAGAATTGCATGGGCTTCTTGGTGCAGACCTGCTAAGGAGCTGTACGTACTCCTGACTTGCAATTCCTGTTTTTCTAGTAGCATTCCAGTTGGTTTGTTACTTTCAGTGCTGCACCATTTGTTCCTGGTTTAAGGGCCTGGAAATCTCTTTGGTTCTCTGGCATCCCAAGGTTTTATTTTCACGGGTGTTTGCAGATAAGCGTGGATGGGTGTCTGCCTTTTCTGAGGCACAGATGAAGACACCTTGTCTGACTAAGGCCTGGGACCAGAAGGACAGAATGTTGGAATCTGGGTATTGATAAACTGTTTGACAGAATGGTCCTGAGGGGTGCCCTGATTTCCCTCATTGCTAAGAACTTGACAGATTAGTTGGGCCAAATAAAGCCACGTTCTTGTGTCTTGTTCTAGCTACTTAGCTCACACTGATGCTTAGCATATCATGGCTTTGTGCACCTCCCTGCGGCTAGTACTGTGTCTCCTCCATGCTCTCAGAGGAGTTGTGGGAGAATTGGTAGAGGTGAAGGGGACTCCGGAGGAGATGGAGCCATGGGGTTGCTAATGGGGAAGGAAGCCAGCTGGAGGAATGTGGCCCATTTGATTGGGACTCACAGTTATCCCCAAGATCTGTCATTTTCTCTGGGGCGATGGTTCCAAGCTCCAGCAGCTCCAGAATGATCTGCAGGGCCTTTTCAAACACAGCTTGCTGTTCCCCAAGCCCTAGAGTTTCTGATATAGTGGATCTGTGGTGGGGCTCGAGATTCTGCATTTCTAACAGGTTCTCAGGTGATGCTGCTGCTGCTGGCCTGGGTACCGCTTTGAAAATCCAAACATTGGTTCAGTAGGCAGAAGACTGAGTCTTGACAGCCCAGCGTCTGCTCTGACTTGGGAAAGGACCGGAGAATTCTGGTTATCATCATGGCCAGGTTATCATAACCATAATTTTTAGGGTATTTCCACATTTCTATATCACATTGATCTGCTTTGCTTCTCACAACAAAATAACACTGTGAGGTAGTCAGGAAAGGTGTTAACCTTGTTGCATAGTTGGGGAAAATCTGACTGCGGACCTTGGGTAAGGTGAGTCACTTAACCGAGGGGCAAATTGCAGAGCTGAGACTGTGTCTAGATTTTCTCATTGTAGCTGTTGTGGTCCTTATAGTTTCACTAGCTTTACCTCCAGCGAAAAGCTTAGAGATGAGCTACTCCGAGAATGCTCAGACTTTGTTTTAATCACTCTCCCGACTCCAAAATAGGTTTTCATTTTAAAACAGTTTTAGATTTCCCGAAAACTTGTAAAGATACTGGAGTTCCCTATGCCTCACACTCAGTTTCCCCTATAGTTACTATCTTACCCAAGGAAGGTTCATTTGTCTCAGTTAATGAACCAACACTAATACATTATTATTAACCAAAGTCTCTACTTCATTTCGACCTCCTTGGTTTTTATTTAATACATTTTTGCTATTCCAGGATCCCTTATTTTTTGTTTTTTGTTTTTTGTTTTTTAATTTTTATTTATTTATTTATTAAAAAAAAAGATTTTATTTATTTATTTCACAGAAAGATCACAAGTAGGCAGAGAGTCAGGGAGAGAGAGAGGGGGAAGCAGGCTCCCTGCTGAGCAGAGAGCCCTATGCCGGGCTCGATCCCAGGACACTGAGATCATAACCTGAGCCGAAGGCAGCAGCTTAATCCACTGAGCCACCCAGGCGCCCCAGGATCCCTTGTTTTTTGATGACCTTGATAATTTCGAGGCAGGCTGGTTGGCCATTTTGTAGAATGGCCCTCAGTTTGGATTCGTCTGGTGTTTTTCTCATGACTAGACTAGGATTATGTGTTTGGGGGAGAAAGATAACAGAGATGAAGTGCCCTTCTCCTCACACCAGACTGAGGGTACGTACTGCCAACATGATTTATCACTCTCCATGTGACTTTGGTCAGCCACTTGAGGTGCTGTTTGTCAGGGGTCTCCACTGTGAAATTACTCTTTCCCCAACTCACTTGTGCAGGCCACACCTAAGGAGTGGGGGGTTGTGTTCACCTTGAGGTTGGAGTAGCTACATACATTTTTTGGTGTTTTCTGCATGTTGGGTTTGTCTGTCCCTCATTTATTGATTTATTCAGTTAATATTTATATCTGTGGGTTCATGGATGTTTATTTTATGTTTTGGGTTATGACCCAGTAGTGCTTTATTTTGTCGCTGTAATTGTACCGGTTTTGGCTTACCAGCTGCACTTCCAGTTGGTTCCTCTGTTCTTTTGACCTAAGCCCATCATTGTCGACTTTTTTTTAGGATGTTCTTTCTTTCTGGAGCTACAAGTTGCTCTAGATTCATCATATATAATTCCTGTGTCAGCCCTAGAACAGTGTTTTTGGGTTTGTGGTTTTTTGGGGTTTTTTTTTTGAGATTTTATTTATTTGTTTGACAGACAGAGATCACAAGTAGGCAGAGAGGTAGGTAGAGAGAGAGAGGGAAGCAGGCTCCCTGTCAAGCAGAGAGCCCAACGCGGGGCTCGATCACAGGACCCTGAGATCATGACCTGAGCTGAAGACAGAGCCTTAACCCACTGAGACACCCAGGTGCCTCTAGCATAGTGTTTTTAATGTTGGTCTTGATCCACTAAATTGATTTTATCATCTGCTACCTAAGTCACTACCCACAGTGAAAACACAGACCCATTTCTGGGTTTAAAATGAGGACATCAGCATCTTAAAAGGTGAGATGGCTCACCCAAGGTCATGAGTAGTTGGTAGCAAAGCCGGTGCCAGGACCAGGTCCTCTAGATTTCTAGGCCCGGGTCTTTTCTATCATTTTCTGTTGGCAACTCTGCCATTCAGAACCTGGGTCAGCATTCTCCCACCTTACTCACGTGCCTGTGCGTAGGCAATCAGACCTGAACTCAGCTTGATATACTGCTGTCTGCCCAGGATAGGTAAGAGAGCATACTGGCCATATTCCCTGGGGAGACTGCCCCAGCAAGTGTGTGCTTTCCAGTCTGAGTGGAGTTGTGTAATGTGAAGGACTTAATGAACCCACAGAATGTGACCATTGCTGTCAGCACTTCACTACTGCGGTTCTCCATGACTGGTCTGTTTTGCAGAGAAGTGGGAACAGAAGGGAGGCTCCTTGAACCCAGGGACTCTTCATTTGAATTCTCCCCTTTCAATGGGGTGGCAAACAGAACGGAATTCAAGCAGCAAAACCTTCAAAGTTCACTTCATGTTATTATGAACTCCTGGGATGCACAAAGAGCTGAACAAAAAGGGTTTTGGTGTTCTGAAGACCCAAGCAGCCTGTTATTAGGGTCTGGTGTGAATAATCAATTACACCACAAAGCTTATTTTCGTGGGAGGAAATAATCCAGTCACCAAAAGGCTCCTAAGGTGCTTGGAATAATAAATGACAAACTTATTTCATATCCATTTCTCAAAATCTTTAATTTCAGAAGATATTTTGGGAAAAAGAATTTAATAATTGAGGGTGTGTGCTCTGGCTGAAAAATTATTTCTATAAAGAAGTTTAAGGGACTAGGGCAGTAGTGATGCATTAGGACATTTTATTTGTAAGGAAGAGAAACCCGTCAAGCTTAAAGACAATTTAAAAGAAAATTTGCAGGGTGCCTGGTTGGCTCAGTTGGGTAAGTGTCTGACTCTTGATTTCAGCTCAGGTCACGATTTCAGGGTTGTGAGATTGGGCCCTGTGTGGAGGTCTGCACTCATCACAGAGTCTGCTTGAGATCCTCTCTTTCCTTTTCCCTCTGCCCCTGCCTCCACTTGTGACTTCTAAATAAATAAATCTTTAAAAAAAAGGAGAAAATTTGGTGGTGTATGTTGCTAAAAAGTCCATGAGTAATGCTAGCTTCAGGCATGGCTGGATCTAGGGACTCACACCATGTCATCGGGGCCTTGTTTCTTGCCATCTCCTGCCCTGTTTTTATCTGGCCTCATTCTCAGTCAGGCTTTCTCCACCTGAATACCTCTTGGCAGGTATTGGCTTATTTCCTACAAGCCAAGTGACTAGAGATGCTTATTGCCTCTGGTTGTCCCTGCCTTGACTCATGCTCCTAATTCTGAACCAGTAACTGGGGCCAGAGTTATCAGGGCTGTCATTGGCCAAGTGTGGGTCTGATGTTTCCTGTGGACAGGGCAAGGGATGGTTCCTCTGAGGAAGTTTGAGGTGCTGCTACCAGAAAGATGAATTGGCTGTACAAACAAGAATAATGGATGTCCATTTATAGTTTTATGAACACTCGGGTAAATGCTTGATGGATAAGTAAATCCTCAGCTCTTTTTTTTTTTTTTTTTTTTTTTTTTAAAATTTTTTTTTTTCATTTCACAGACGGAGATCACAAGTAGGCAGAGAGGCAGGCAGAGAGAGAGGGGGTGGGGGGAAGAGAGGGGGAAACTCTGGGCTCGATCATGACCTGAGCTGAAGGCAGAGGCTTTAACCCACTGAGCCACCCAGGTGTCCCAAATGCTCAGCTCTTATGCTCTTTATTCATTTGTTTATTTAGTCCCTTCCCAAGCTACTCATTTATTTCGTGGACTTGTGAGTTCTTTTAGAGAGACCTCCTAGTCATTCCTTGATTAATGTCTGGACTTGACTGCTAGCCCTTGTTAAGCCTTCAGCAAACACTTTTCTTGCTGTTAATGCTAATTGCAAGGCCAATTTCAGCTAGTCATGGCTAGATGATGGTAATCCTTTCTTTGAACCTGTTTAACCATGTCGGTGTTCAACAATTAATGATTGGTTTTGGCTGAGTGGTCAGCATAGATGTCTTTAATAAATCTGCTTTGCAATTGGGGGGAAGGGAGGTAACGTCTGATCTTTTTCCCTTGGTGCTATTTCTAGCTCAGGTCATTAGTAGTTAATTCTAATCCTTCCTTCTGTAAGGGGAGACCAGTATTTTTTATTATTACATGAGCCAAGAATTATTTCCCAGGTTTAAGAAAAAAATTCACCTGCAAGTTTGATTATTCCAATCTCTTGCTTGTTTTCCTTGTTGCTACCTGCTTTCTGCAAATTTCACTGCTTATTAACACCTTTGCCTGAAGGCAGATAAGATCAAGGAGTCTCTGTAATTAAAACTTTAACAGCATCCTGTCTTTTTTCTTGTTTCCTCCTGAAGGGGCTACCTCCTTGGCAATGTTTCTGTGCAAAACCAGTTTGTACATTGACCAACATAAACAGTGATGGATTATCTGTGAATTTCAGTTGATCATCTTTCTCCTGTCTCTTACAACAGGAATTTGAACCTTGGCTGCAAAATCATTCCCTCTGGGAATTGCCTGGACTTCAGATCTTTTTCTTTGTCTTCTTCTTAAGCCCTGTTGAGATCAAGTTAAATATGAGAGTAATGTCCAGTTCAAAAGAGCGTTAAGTGTTAGGGTCTGTTTATTAGTCTTGGAGGGGGTGTTATTTTTATACTTCACAGCCAAATGGAAAATGTATTTTGAAAAATGTCTTCAGGGGTGTCTGGGTAGCTCAGTTGATTAAGCATCTGACTCTTGGTTTCAACTCTTGTCATGATCTTGAGGTTGCTAGATCGAGCCCCACATGGGGCTCCACACTCAGTGTGGAGTCTGCTTGAGATTCTCTCTCCCTGTTCCTCTGCTCCAACCGCCCCTCAAATAAATAAACCTTTCCCCAAAAAATCTGTTTTCATTCACACAGATAATTGCATTTACTCTACCTTTATTTTATCTATTTCCATGTTTGTCTGGAACACTGCTTTACCAGTACAGTGCCATCAGTTTTTTAACTTCCATTTTGAATCTCTTTTTATCTGGTTATGGTCAGGATTCACAAAAACTGTTTTGATGAGATTTCTCATTCATATATATATGCATATGTATGTATGTGTGTATACACACACACATACACACTATGTAAGCAGGGCAGGCCTTTGTATTACAAGAGTATTTTTAGAACACTAATGAAGTGGAAGGGTTTGTGTTTCATTTCCCTTGGCCTTCCTCTATTCAGACACCTGCATTTGCCATTAATTACTACTCCCATGGTACTCTTTCTTTGTCTGTTGTGCAGTGTTTTAAAATAATACTGGGAGGGAAGCAAGGTTTTGAGGCACATAACTGCACTGGAATAAACAGTTTTCTTTTCTTTTTTTCCTTAGGAGCTCCACAGAAGGCTCCTATAAGAGTAATAGCTATTTTTGTACACTTTAAGGAGGTTCTATTTCTTTTCATCTTTTCTGCAATCTTCGCTTATTCCATATAGCTGATCTCCTTGGTCACCTCAATTCTTTTTTTCCCCTCCCTCAATCAAACAAGCCTGAGTACCATTTGTGGCTCCTGCATTGTTTCGGAAATAGAATATTGCTTTTGCTGGGATCTCTTTTTAATCATAGGCTCTTGGGTTAAACCAATGTACATTAGTTGGGTTTACAAGTGTCAGATAATCACCATGATATTTTAAAAAGCATTTATACATGAAGGGTATTTAAAAAGAAATATATTCCCTTTTGGAGGTTTAGCCTATTGCTTAAACTTTTTTATTGAAGTAGAATATATGTGCAGAAAATTATATAGAGCACAAATGTATACTTTAATGAGTTTGCGTAAGATGAACACAGCTGTGTAACCAGCATCCAGGTTAAAAACAGAATATTACTGGATTCTTACGAGTTCCCCTCATTTATCCCCCATCCCTATCCCTATCCCATCCCTATCCTCTCTTAATTTGTAACACTGTCAGATTAGCTTTGCTTGTTTTTGGAATTTACATAAATGGGATCATATAGTCTCTTTGGGTGTGTGAGATTCATTCATGCTTTGGTGCGAAGTTGCAGTTCACTCATTCCTGTTGCTATTAGAATTTCACTGTGTGACTGTACCAGAAATTTACTTATCTATTCTTTTGATAAGATTTGGGTTTTCCCCATTTTAGACTGTTATGATTAATGCTGCTGTGAACATTCTTAGGTGAACAGCATGTGTGCTTCTGCTGGCTGTCTGTATCTAGAGGAGAATTTCTAGGTTACAAGGTTGGCATATGTGTATCTTTAGTTGATTTCTCCAAACAGTTCTCTAAAATGGCTGTACTAATTTACATTTCCTCCAGCGGTATATGAGATTTCTAGTTGACCTATACCACGCTTGACATTCTTTTTTTCATTTCAGCCTTTCTGATGGTTGTTTAATGGTATCTTGTGATTTTTAGATTACATTTCATTGACTAGTAAAGAAGTCAATCCTTTTTTTGTGGATTTATTGGGAATTAACATATTGCTTTAAAAATACTCTGATGTTATTACATTGTTCGGTCATTTAAGTCATAGGATTTTGGTGTTAAAACAAACAAGTATTAAACAAAAAAAGGATTTATTACCATTTATTGTTATATGACCTTCTTGGCCCAAGAACAAGTTCCCAGATCTTTATTATGCCCATCACTAGATTTACAGTGTTGTTTTGGAAGGTTGAGGACACACCTACAATTAGATATTCACAGTTTCTGAGGCGCTTGGGTGGCTCAGTCAGTTAAGCATCTGACTGTTGATTTTGGCTCTAGTCATGATCTCAGGGTCCTGAGGTCGAGCCCCTAGTTGGACTCTCTCTGTGCTTCTCTCCCTCTGGCTCCCCATCCCCCCAACACCCACTTGCAAGGCTCTCTTTCTCTTTCTAAAATAAATCTTAAAAAAAAAATTCAGTTTCTATTTCTACTTCAGTCTTTTGTCCCACATTAATTGAGTGAATATGTTGGTTATCTTAGGGGATGGTAAGTTGGAGAATTTGGTTTTATACTTTATGAAGCTCTAAAAATGTGCCCTGGGCTCCTCCAAGGAAGGAGGGAATAAGTCCTATGAGAGGAATACAGTATAGAACATATATTTCGTAAACATCGAAATGCCTTTGAAGTTGGCTGTCCAAAAAATTTTGTGAGTGGAACTAGAAGGAATGGGTATTTCCCCAAATGGGCCACATTTGGGGATAGCAAGCAGCACAGAGTGGCTGGGTCTTAGGATGTGCAGAGGGATACAGAGGAAGAAAGTTAAAGGGAGCAAAATAAATTTTCTTTTAATATTCAGAGAGTGACTACTGATATATAAAGGACCAAAAACAATTCATTAGAAAAAGCAAATTAAAACACACTGAGATACTGTTTTTCACTGCCCTGTTGGCTGAGATTTAACAACAATGTTTGACAAGAGATTTTATTGACAAATGTGTGGAGAAATTGTCTCCATTTATAGCTGGAAGGAGAATAAATTGCTATAAACTTTTATGGAAGGCAATCTGGCAGTCTTTTTCAAAGTTGAAAATGTGTATACTTTTTGACGCAGCAATTCCCTTTTGGAAGTGTATCTTACAAATATGTTTATACATGAGCAAAAGGTTTTAACAATAAAAGATGGGAGATAACCTGTATGTGGGAGACGGG
The DNA here is from genome assembly GCF_022355385.1 of Mustela nigripes. Taxonomy (NCBI): domain Eukaryota; kingdom Metazoa; phylum Chordata; class Mammalia; order Carnivora; family Mustelidae; genus Mustela; species Mustela nigripes. Next base: position 50,432,336 of record NC_081560.1, read on the forward strand.
AAGATAAAATCATGGTTCCTCCACTTGATGACTTCCTGAGCAGCCAGTGAAAAGAATGGGGGAGCTCTCTATTGATACGTGGAAATGAAACAATCCCCAGGATGTATTGTTCAATTGGAAAAAAAAGGTGTGTAGTGGCGAATAGTATGATAGCTTTTATGTGAAAATTGGGGGAAAATGTACATGCATCTGAAAAGTAAATAAATTGATTTTATTAGTTGCTCCCTGCCAGGGGAATTAGGTGGTTGGTGGGAAGGAATGGGAGACTTTTCACTGTATAGCCTTTGGCAACTTTAGAATTCTGAGAATGTATTACCTACTAAAAACAAGTAAAATTATTCCCTGTGACCCCCTCCCCCAAATAGGAAGTGAGATCACACAGGACTTTCAATTGCAGTCTAACAACTGAATTTTTGTTCAGTTTGTTAGCATTTATAAATTTCTTTCACATGTATTCCTTCTTTTCATTTTTATAATAACTGAATGAAGAAGCAGAATTTATTTTTATTCTGGAAATAAGAAACCTTAGGCTAAGGTATTTTAAGCAGTTTTCATAAAATCTTCTAGTGGCTGATACTAGATTTGGGACAAGCAAGTGTATTGTTTAAGAGAAATCATTTACTAAAATTTTAATAAATGGGCAAAAGCAAAATGTGAGGGTAGTTCCAGGCAGAATGAATATGTTCTGAATGATAGTAGATGAAGCTGTGATTTGAGAATTTATTAGCAATTTTTACCTGTATCCTCTGTTAGCACTGTGATCCGATCTCAGCACTTCAATCTAGATTAGAGCTGGGTCTCAAACTATCCCTGGGTGAAAAAGTTGAAATTCATTAAGAAAGAAGTGGTTGAAAGCTTGATAACACTTTGTTTAATGCAGCCTGTGGATTTGTTTGTTTTGGGGGTCTGGAAGTATAATCTCATTTTATTGATGAGAAGGATTTGTTTCTCACAAACTTTAGTTGATGATGGCAAATTTTGTGTGCTTGTGTCTGTTCTGCCATGATCTTGGCAAAGACCACATGAGCAAATTATGTTTCTTCAGCTGGATTGGGCCCCTTCCTTTCAAAGTATTTTTTTTTTTAAAGATTTTATTTATTTATTTGACAGAGAGCGATCACAAACAGGCAGAGAGGCAGGCAGAGGGAGAGGAAGAAGCAGGCTCTCCGCTGAGCAGAGAGCTCGATGTGGGGATCAATCCCAGGACCCTGAGATCATGACCCAAGCCAAAGGCAGCGGCTTAACTCACTGAGCCACCCGGGCTCCCCTCAAAGCATTTTTTTAAATAAGATTTTATTTATTTATTTGAGAGAGAGAATGAGCATGCACAGCATGAATATGGTAGGAGCAGAGGAAGAAGCAGGCTCCCCGCTGAGAGGAGAGTCCAACGTGGGGCCCTGTCCCAGGACCTTGGGATCATGATCTTAGCAGAAGGCAGATGCTTAATCGACTGAGCCACCCAGGTGCCCATTCAGAGTATTAAATTCCTCTTTTATCAGAAGCGAAGGGTCTATTCAAGTAAGTGTAAAGACTGAAACTTTCTAGAATGGCTTGAGAACCAGTTCCTACCCACTTGGTCTTACTTGACCTTCACAGCACCAGGTGAGGCGAAAGGCTATGGGGACACGACTCATTCCAGTCATACCTATAAGCAGTTAGAACATGCTGTTGAGTGTTTAATATTGGAGGCTTGAGTGGAGGGGAGGCATCGATGAGGAGAGAAAAATATGTGAAAGGACATGCTCAAGATCTCACTCTTTCAGTTAATGGAGCCAACCACGAACTCAGGTACCAGAAATTCAGCAGAACAAAGAGAATTTATCTTCAAAAGCAATTTCATCACTAAAAGAACTAGACTGAGAGGAATGTAATGGCTAAGAGGGGAAAGAATTTTTTAAAAGTAGAGGAACAAAACAATCTATACTCATTGAAGAAATAAAATTTGGATAATAAAGTGAAATTATGCAAGTAGCTTAAAAACATTTGGGAAAACCAAACAATGTAGAAAAAAGGCCAGATTCACAAGGAAGAATACGAAACAATCTACAAATTTTGAGTCTAACAATAAGACCAAGTTTATAAACAGAAACACCTCCTATGAGAAACATATGCATCCTGTGTACCATATAAAGATGAAAGAAGATGCTTATTTGCTAGTTAAGGAAGATGGGGAAAAGGGAACGCATCCCCTGGTGTTTTACTCTTCATTGCTTCACAACAGCAAGAACATGGAATGGGCAGGTGGGAAATAAAGCCAGAGGAAACTGATGACTTTTTTTAAAAAAATTAGCTATAATCTAAATTCACAGATGAAATGCAAAAGAGGTTTATAATAGTTATTACTGGATGGTGGAATTACAGGTGCTATCAGTGTGTGCTTTTCAATAATTTTCTGTATTGTCTAAAATCTCTAAGTGTGATGAATATGTATTACTTTTCTTAGTCACAGAAAAGAGTGAGTTTAACCTAAAGCCCAAGAGGTTTTGTTGAGATAAGAATTTCCTTTATTGCAGACTTTAGGACTGGGGAAGATTACGATCCCTACACCCTCTGTCCTCATTCCTCTTACAGGGACTCCCTGGTCTCTGCCCCGGTCTGAGGCCGTCCACCTGTACATGGGTCCCCACCATCTCTTGCTTACTCAGAGACTTTGCGCTGTGGGTGGATCCCCTCTCTCCTGCACTATCCGTCTCTCTTTCACCTAGATTATTCCCATGAAGCTCTAAATGTACAAAATGTATCCTGAATCCAATCCCTGCTCACCAGCTCCTCCCTGCTCTGAGCCATCATTGTCTTACCTTTAGGCGGCACTAGTGTCCTAACTGGCCTCTGTTTTCCTTCCTACCCCAGCAGCCCGTCCTCCATACAGTAGCCTGTGCAAGTCTAGGATGGAAGCCCCATGAGGCGCGAACTCCCTGTCCTGTCCACCACTGTGTCCCCAGCGCTAGAAAAGCAGGTGTTCAGGATACTTTTGTTGTTAGAATCGGTGAATCCCTGAATGACGTGGTGGTGCCCAGTCTTATGGGTTTGTTTGTTTGTTTGTTTGTTTTTTGGGGTTTTTTTTTTGCCTTCTTAATGGGGAACTAATTGGTAAATTAATGTGCTACCGTCTTTAAGCAAATTCACGAGTAACTGCACTGGAATAATGTATTTATTCAAAAATAATTTGAGGGGAGCCTCTTCTGGGCCAGATACCATTCAAGTGCTGGGGTTATGTATAGCAGTGAACAAAATAAAGTCCCTGTTCTCATGAAACTTCTGGTGATCAAAGGACATCATGGGTTTTGAGGTCATGATTACGGAGGGATAACTACATTGTCCTTATTTGCCTAGTTGCTTTATCCTTGACTCTGTCCCCTTTAGTGCCATTGGCAAGAACCCTTGGCCAGAGGGACCCCTTATCAGACCTGGTGTGATATTTCTTAGGCTTTAAGAAAAAATCCTTTCAGAGTGTCTTCTGCCCTTATTAATTTTTAGGTAATACGGTTTGGCTACTACAGACTTGCTAAAAATTTCTAGGTTTGAATTGAAAGAGAATGTGTCAATGCAGAATGATTTTTATTTATGGTCAAAATTTTCAGTTCTTTTTCCTGTGCTATTTGGACAGAACCTAAGTTTGTCTGCAGACGGTGCGGTGAGAAGGATTGCAGGGCTCCTCTTTGGACCCCACTCGTGCCTCTACTTTTTTCCCGATCTGTGTGAGAAAACTGGCCAGGCAGCATTGACTGATATGGTTGGAACAGTGAGAGTGCTGTTTGTCTAAATGCCTTCTTTGGAGCAGACATGCCTAGGTGAAGTGGGTCTGTAGGGAATGTGTTTATATGAATTCAAGTGGTGTAATGTGATTCTCGGTGTAAGAGTAGCTGTAAAGACTTTCATAATTATATGGAAATTGAAAGCTATTTTGGTTTGATGCCTTACCTTGAGGTTTTGACACACTTATGGAGAAAGGCTTAAAAAATAACAGTCTGTGTTGGTACAGAGAATAAATAATAACTTCATGAAAAAACAATCCAAAATGTTTGACTGGAAAGACTTTTCATCACTTAATAAAGCAACTGGTTTATTCCTGGGATTCAGGATGCTGTTTTTGGCTTGAGTGACTGTCTAATTGAACATCTTAGCTCCTTTGTTTGCCTACATGGAAACTGTAGCCATGGGGGAAGGTAGTAGAGTGAAATACAATGTCAGAGAAAGAAAGTTCTTGAGTAGAAAAAAGCTTCATGTGATTTACTGGGGCTATTGCCCCAGTGTTACTCAGACCCTTTCTCTGAGTATGTTTTAAGGTCTGCCCGAATGCTGTTATGTTGATTAGCATGAAGGTGACTTTCTTTGCGAAGCGATTTAACACTGACCAAGAGTTATCTTGGGCTACATGTGGTATCCTTCTAGTTCATGCCGTTGAGTGTGTAAGGTGGTGCCAGATGGCAGTGACCATTTATAAAGAGCCTCAATTATGCCTTTGCCTAAAGCAATATGCAGTTTCTTTCATTCATGCAACATTTCCCGAGCATCTGTTATGCCAAGTCCTAAAATAGGGAGTGGAGGTAAACCTGCAGCTTCTGTCCATGGCCATGAAGTACTTAATCAGTGGCACAGTCCGACTGCTGTTTATTATGCTACATTCTTTCTCTGTTAGTCTCTTTGGCTTTCATATGGATAATAATAAACCCTCAATTAATAAACTCCTATTTAAGATGATGATTGAAAATCTGGTCATAATTTAGTAGGCAGGCTATACTTGAATAAGAGGTATTAAAACTCTAGCTCTGAGCAACCTTTCCTACAGGGATAGGAAATTAGAACTTGCTGGTATAATTCTCCTTGAAAGAAACCCCAGAGAAGAGTTGCCTGGTTTGAAGAGATACGGGCAGACTCCTTGGCAGTGCCGGGGATTGATTGGGTGTTGGGAATCGAGCTGGAGATGGGTCACTAAAACAATTAGAATGATGACATAAAACTACTCAAGAGTGGGAAAGTTTTCACTTTTTAAGGTGGTACTATGTTTGAAATATCCCAGAATTATTTTGGGTGAGATGGAGGAGGGGGAAAGGGAATTGTGTGTGTGTGTGTGTGTATGTGTGTGTGTGTTAGATCCAGGAACACTGACGGTACTCTTCTTTATAAATTTAGTTAATGATTTGCAGATTTTAAGGCCAGGGAATCCTGGAAATTACTTAACCATAACCTCGTTAGGGTTGATGTAATACAGAGAATTAAGAACGTTGTAGAATTTTGTCTATAAATATACTTCTTCCTGGCATGAATTATATTGAACTAGATGAAACATTTTAATACTTAGTCTCTTGAGATGGCTTATGTGAGGCTTTCCTTATCAGTAAAGCAACACCAAAAATTTCACCTGATTTCACATATTAAGGATGTTAAAAATAATTTTTCAAACATGGAAGGTTAGAACTTAACCTTCTGAAGTTTCAGTCTTCTATCATGCATTATACTGAGTGACAAAGAAGACACAAAGTAGACCTAGATACCCAACTGTACGGTTAGTGGTTACATGACATTGGGCAGATATGAGTCTGTCTATGGGCCTCAGTTTCCCTGCCCCTAAAATAAAAGACTGACCTCCTGATGTTTTACTTAGCTTCCTAAATTCCTTTTCTTAATCTTGTGATTCTTGATCCTAACCCCAAATCAAATATTAGTCTTTTTCGTAGAATTTTGTGCCTCATTCTGGTACCTGGGTAGTTCAAGTGCCTCTTGACTATTGCATTCTAACAATATCCATGCCTGAGCTCTCTTTTCCAAGCTTGGAAGAATGGGAGGAGGCCCCTCCACATTCACTCATATTCTTCCTTTTAGTTATTTGGTGATATCCACTTATTAGTATCCCCAAGAAGTGTTGCTGTCAACAACACAAAAGCTCTCTACAGTCTTATTCGTGCTTGAATAACATGATTCCCTTTTATGTTTTAAGAAAACAAAAACAGTTGAGGTCTTGCTGGAAGTGTTTACTCATTCAAGCCGAAAGACGTACTGTGGGTGTTATGTCTGATTTCTGAGAGCTTTTGCAGCAGGTTGGTGTCTAGAGTGTTTTGTCTCTGTTTATTTGTATTTGTTTAGACAGAGATTAATAAAGAGCTTTTCTTGCAAACCATGAGGATGATTAATACATATTTCTCCCCTGTGGTTCTTTTTGTCAGCCCTTACATGGAAGAAAGAAGTTAAAGAGTATTGTTTCTTTCAGCTCAACTCTTACATCTTTACCAGTAAACTAGGGAATTTGGGGAAAAGAGAAAAACAGAACATGGGAAATAATAAGGTTTAGGTCATAAACACTAATAGTCTTCTGGCTTTTGTAAACAATTTTTTTCTGCCTCTAAAAGTGTTTTTTTGTTTTTGTATCCACATTTATAGTCATGGACTGTAGGTATTTCTTTAATATTACTGTATGACCTTTTTGGTTTGCATTTACTTTTCATTTCATTTTGACCAGAAGCCCTATGAAATTTAAAATACAGATCCTCTGTGCACAATTAAAAAAATAATTATGTGTACTTTTTTACTTAGATAAGTAGTTTGTTTGTTTGTTTCTTCCTTTTTTTCCTTCTTCTTCTTCTTCTTTTTTTTTTTTTTTTTAAGATTTTATTTATTTATTTGACTGACAGAGACCACAGGTAGGCAGACAGTCAGGCAGAGAGAGAGGAGGAAGCAGGTTCCCTGCTAAGCAGAGAGCCCGATGCTGGGCTCCATCCCAGGACCCTGAGACCATGACCTGAGCCGAAGGCAGAGGCTTTAACCCACTGAGCCACCCAGGCGCCCCCTTTCCTTCCTTTTTTAAAGGAGTTGCTTTTCTTTGAAAACACTTTTATTTTTAAGAAACTTGAAAAAAGATCACTTAAGGATCCACTTATGTCAAGCCATGAAAGATTTTTACATAAGATTTTGATTGCTTTCTTTGACAGTCAATTTCCACAATCCCAGATTTCTTCATTTCTCTCCTCTCCACTTTCTATTCCCTGGTGCCACAATTATCAGTAATAAGTTAGGAAGCTCAGTCTCCCTCCTGCCCTCCCTTCTTCCCTAGAGCTCTTAAGATTTACTGTCTTAATAACCCTTTTTTTTTTTTTTTTTAAAGAGAGAAAGCCAGCACATGAGCAAGTGTAGTGGGGATGTGGGGGAGGGGGGTTGGGAGCAGAGGGAGAAGGAGAATCTTAAGCAGGCTCCACACCCAGCACAGAGCTGATGCAGGGCTCCATCTCATGGTCCTGAGATCATGGCCTGAGCCAAAATCAAGAGTGGAATGTTTAACTGACCAAGCCACCCAGGAGCACCCCCCACCTCCTGGCAACTTTTAAATATGGAATATAGTATTATTGATTCTGTCACCATGCTGTATATATATTACATCCCCAGGACTTACTTATTTTACAACTGGAAGTTTGTATCTTTTGATTCCCTTTACTCATTTTGCCCATCCCCCCAACCCCTACTTCTGGCAGCTGCCAATCTGTTTGGTATGAATTAAGTTCTCCTTCCTTTCTTCCTTCCTTCCTTCCTCTCTCGCTCCCTCCCTTCTTCTTGCTCTCTCTTTCTTTCTTTCTTTCTAGATTCCACATGTGAGTGAGATCATACAGGATTTGCCTTTCTCTATCTGACTTATTTCATGTAGCATTATAATCTCCAGGTCCACCTGTGTTGTTACAAATGGCAAGATTTCCTATTTTTATAGCTGAATGATATTCCATTGTATATAAATATCACAGCTTTTAAAATCCATTCATCCAACAGTGAGCACTTAGGGTGTTTCCATATCTTTGCTATTGTAAATAATGCAGCAATCACCATGGGGATGAAGATAGCTTTTTGAGGTCATGTTGTGATTTTCTTTGGATAAATCCCGGATGTGGAATTGCTGAATCATGTGGTAGTTCCATTTTTAACTTTTTGAGGAACCTCCGTACTATTACCCACAGTGGCTGCACCAACTGACATTCCTACCAGTAGTGCACAGGCTTCCCTTCTCTTCATAGCCTTGCCAATGCTTGTTTCTTGTTTTGATGATCGCCATTCTAACAGGTGTGAAGTGCTGTCTCATTTTGGTTTTGATTTACATTTGCCCGATGATTAGTGAAACTGAGCATCTTTTCATCTACCTGTTGGTCATCTGTATATCTTCTTTTGAAAAATGCCCATTTAGATCCTGTGCCCATTTTTAGTCAGATTGGTATTTTTGCTATTGAGTTGCATGAGTTCTTTATATATTTTGGTTATTGACTCCTTATCAGATACAGGATTTGCAAGTTTCAAGAGAGTCCATTTTTGACAGTGGTGGTGGTGGTTGGTGGTTGATTAGAGGTTAAATGAACAAATATTAATTGTAGAGCTTTGATATAATTTCATCTAAATGTAATTTTGATCTATTAAGATTTAAGTCTTTAAAAAATATGAAACTAATTTTTTTTTTCAACTTAGGTTTAGTCTCTTGTAATTTTTATAACTTCGCTTTTAGCTGTTAGGCATTAACTTTAAACAGTCTTTTGTGGTGATCTGAGTTCCAGATTATATAACCACTTTAATTCTGAACACACTTGTTCTGAATGGCCCTCTTTGTTTCCTTCAACTCTACCTTAGGCCAAGAAGTTTTACATGTTTTGTGTTGAACTTAATTGTCTCTGTTTTCCCCTTTGAGAGCTATGGTGAGTTTAAGTTTTTGTTCCCTACCTGGATTTGAGACCAGGTATAAGGACTTAAATAAACACTGTGTAGGCATTTTGATTCTTGAAAAATCCCCTTTCACTAGTTGTTTGTCTGTAGGTCTGCACATTGGGGTGGGGTGAATATTTGTTCTGGGTATCTTGGTTGCATAACGAAATATTTTCTGTGGTTAGGAAATACAGTGCAGTAAAGTTATGTGTTTCCTTAGGAACTTTTTTGCTGGTGCTTTTGCAGAATAAATACTGAGTTCATCCCAGGACCCTGAGATCTTGACCTGAGCTTAACTGATTGAGCCATCCAGGGGCCCCTGGAGGCTGTTTAAATAGTGCAGTCTGGTCAGTCTCTCTGACTGGGGCCAGATGTCTGTGTAAGTGACATGTCAGGTGAGTTCTTTAATGTGGTGATCACACCATTCTGAAGCAGATCACTCACCAGCTGTGATATCTCTGAGCTTTTCTTGCTTTCTCTTTCTCTCACTTCAAAGGCCTGGTTCTATATGTACCAAAAAGTTGAATGACTTGGTTTTAGAATATCAGAGCTTGTTGGTGTGACAAATCACTTAGCCTCAGGAGAAAAAAAGAGGTGATTTGCTCCTCTGGGCTTAAGAGGTCGCCCTTATTATGATATAAAGGAGAAGGAGATCCTTTGGAGTCTAAGAATTTGAGCGTTGGAAGGAATTTTAGTTCCATTTTCTCATTTACAGATAAACCGAGACCTAGAAATAACTGAAATGACCAGCGCCTTAGTTTTGATTCCCCCTGAAGTGTAGCCTAAGCAAGAAGTTGAGTGCACATAGTTTATCTGGGGGGTGATCCCAAGAAGCAGGAATGAGGCAGCAGGGAAAGAGGCAAGGAGGAAGGAAAAGCCAAAATAAGAATGTGTGAGCTGATACTGTAGGCAACTAGGGCTTGGTTCTCCCCCCAGATTCCGCCTTTGGAAAGGAAGGACACTAGAGCATTTACACAGCCGGCCCTGTTCCCTCCTAGTTGAGGTTGTAACCGAGGCCATTAATGCTCCCACGTGTTTGCCTTCAGACTGAGCTGGTGTCCGTCCATTTTCAGAGAAGGCCCTGGAAAACCAAGGAGATCCCTGTATGCCTGTGGTGGGAGTCATCAGCTTGTATCTATCCCACTTGGTACTCCTTACCATGACTATGGCTGAAATCAGAGCTGGGCTAGGGGACTGCGATGGGGGGCATCAAGAGTATCTGCTGCCAACACCAAACGTGGGTTGGTTATATAAACCACAGCCAACAATATCATTGAATCAAAGGTTGTGAATGGTAAGAAAACTATTCGGCCAAGTAAACTTGGATGGCTATTAAATATGAGGCACACCTAATATCAGGGATGTTAAAATGCAGGAAAAAACATTTCCTAAAATGTATGAAACAGTATATGATGAATACTGTGAAGCTGTGCATAGGTTGGTATGTCTTATCATGGAAAGATGTCCTATTCAATGAAATCTGTAGAATGCACATGTAACAACATGTGAATATGATTCCATTAATATAAACAGATCAGTAAATTCTAGGTGGATTCACACCAAACTTCTAACATTAATTCTTCCCAGAGTGGTGAGATTACTTAATGATGGGGAGAATGTACAGGGAACCAAGAAACTTACAAGGAGAAATAGAGGCCCAGAGAAATCATGACTTGGTAGAGTCTTTTGGTTAATCATTAGCAGATCATGACAGTCATGCCTAAAACTTTCTCCTGAATATTGTTCAATTAATTACTGTTCTGTTGACAAGGGAATGGCAGCCACCACTAAGAACAACTGGTTTCCTTTGCTGAATTATATGCAACCAAACGTTCTGTATGTACATCTTAGAAGAGCTTTTTTTCCAGAGAGCTCCCCCATATGCCCTTCCAATTAAGATGCGTTAATCAGAGTTTCCTAAGTATCCTTTTCTCTATTTTAATACATTTTTGGAAGGAGGGTAGTGAATGTTAATATTTCACAAATTTATAGGAATTCAATTTTCCTTTTATTTCATAAATCCTATATTACATCGTTATGGAGCTCTTACTTAGAAAGACCTTTAGAATCTTTGAGTCCAACCTCCATGGGACATTTTGATCCTCTTTAAATCCCTTGAAGACTCGATGGTTGTTGTGAGAAATGGGGAACCTCCCATCTCTGTTTTAGACAGCTCTGAGCCTCTCTACAACTCAGCAGTCTGGCCTCTGTAATCCAGATGGTCTTGTTTCAACAATTTAAAAGTATGAATGGGGCAGGAATAACGAGCACTGAGATTCTGAACGCAAAGAGCAAGCCTTTTTTGGGGTGCCTGCTGGATGCTATGGGAAAGAGAGAATTTAGACAGTTCTTAGCATCACTGCCTCGGCTCCCACCTGCTTCTACCGCTCATCCGCCTGAAGTACATGATGAAAAGTGAGGGGAGCAGAGCAGAGCAGAGAAGGGAGAAATCACTGCCATCTGGGGTGGGTAAGGTGGACCCAGAGCCTGTCCTTAAGAAGTTCTAAAGAGAGGGACTTTGTGCTCATGTGGCCTTTTGTTGCTTAAGAGCCCCAAAGTTTGAAAGCCTTTCGTGACCTTCTTGTTAATCAGTTAAGCTTAACTTGTTTAACAAAAGAAAATATTTGGACTAAGCAAAGTAGCAGATAATATTTCTCTCATAATGACTCATATCTTGAATGCAGTATTTTGCCTTCCCACATTTTATAAGTAATTGAAACTTATCCTTTAAGAACTGTGGCAATTTTTTAGAAAAATGGCCAGAATTCTCCTGACATTGATAGATGGGGTCTGTGTGCCTTCCTCTTGAATATGAGTTAGTTTGTGACTGCTTCAGCCAATAGAATATATCAGAAATAACACTGTTGGACTTATAATATTAGGTCATAAAAGGCCATCCACTTCCACCTGCTTCTCTTGGGAAATTCTGGGGAAGCCAAGTGCGGTATAGAAATAGCATGACTCTGAGGTCCACGTGCTGGAGAAGCCATGTGGAGGAGCTCCCAGGCTCGTGAGGGAGCCCTCTTGACGTCCACCCAACTGGGCCTTCACGTGACGCCAGCCCCTCCTGGTATCTGAGACCCTGAACCAGAATTGCCCAGCCAAGCCTTTCCTAAGTTCTTGACCCTTCCCAATTACACGCCATGTAAAATAGTTGTTCAAAGTTGCCAGAGTAATCTGTTACCCAGCAAGAAGAATTGGAACATGTACAAAGAAAGAGAGTATTTTAAATCAGCTGTGCCTTACACTTCTCTAAAATATATTATCTATACTTTTGAACAGAGTGCAGACGTAATTTGAACCTCACAATATAGTTATGGCCTTTAGCTATATAATGAGCTAGACTGCTCAGCTTTTCAAAGTCTTGCACATACTTTTGGCTTTTTCTTTCCCCCAGCTGTCAGTAATCATTTCAGCATCTCCAAGTGTGCCATTTTCAAGACGTGAAACCTCATGTTTGGAATATTGTGTTCCAGTGCAGGCTATACATTTCATGAGAGGTGGGTTTTTTGTTGTTGTTGTTTTGTTTTGTTTTTTGGTGAGTGCTTGCTTTGTGTCGGGCATTTTTTAGGTGCTTCATGAGATGCTAAGCTTTGAGAGAGCCGTGACTTTGCCGGAGGTGTAGCCTTCGTTCCTAGAATAGTGCTTGTTGCTCACTAAGCCTCTGTTGAGTGTGTAGGTACAGGACACTATGGTAGACAGTCAGAACACACACTCACCATGGACTCTGCCCTCAGGGGAGTGAGCAGGATGGAGAAGGGGCAGGAAACAGTGTTGTGGGAGATCAGTGAATGAATTGGAGAGGCTCAGCCTGGAAAAAGAAGACTTGCTTGAAGGAGGGAAGGCCTGTTATGGGTAAGAAAAATGGTGCATGGTTTGAAATAAAGTGGATTTGTCTTTTGTCTCTTTATTATCAAATAGTGCCTTAGGTGGACTTGATCAAGTAACTTGGCCATGGCTGTTTTGGCTGACGAATGTTGCTTGCTCAAATACAAGAAAAAAGCTAACCATGGAATTCCTGAGGGAAACAAAAAAGTTCAGATGTTGACTCTTTGGGACAGAATTATTGCTATGTCTTTTATGGTTTCTAAAATATTTTTGATGACAGTGTAGATGTAGGTTGTTCATTAATTTATATGTCACCATTAAAGAAAATAAAAGAAGGAGTCATGTATCTCGCCAGATATGAAGAATAGAAACACAAACACCATTCTGGGGTATAAACATTTGGATAAATAGAAGCTTACAGAAGAGCCCGTGTCTTTTAGAAGGGAGACATGGGTCGGGTTTATTGAGCATTTTAATTCTTAAATAAAGGCTTTTTTAACATCTGAAATTTCTTCTTGTTAGCACTGCCACTGTGATCTCCGGTAAGCTTAATGCAAATAGGAAAATAGTAGCTCTTGATCAAAGTTTTATCCTAAGGTTGGGCGCTATTACAGCCACATTTGTAGATCAGAAAGTCATATTTTATTTTTATTTTTATTTTTTATTTTTTAAAGATTTTATTTGTTTATTTGACAGAGAGAGATCACAAGTAGGCAGAGAGGCAGGCAGAGAGAGAGAGAGAGAGAGAGAGGAGGAGGAAGCAGGCTCTCTGCTCAGCAGGGAGCCTGCTGTGGGACTCGATCCCAGGATCCTGAGATCATGACCTGAGCCGAAGGCAGTGGCTTAACCCACTGAGCCACCCAGGTGCCCCAGAAAGTCATATTTTAGAATACACAGAATGCGATCACCCCATCCCTCCAAGTCAGACCGCTTTTTGGTTTCTGCCCCATAAAATTGCTTTCTTTAATTATTCTTGACCTCAGATCTACAGACTTTAATTTCTTTCTTGGTTTCCTTTTGCATTTGAAAGGAGATTGTTGACTTGTTATAGCTTCCTATTCACACGGGGAAGACTGGTTGAGTAAAGGATTCTTAATTTGGCTATTATTGCCTCTTCTGGTTTGTGTTTAACCTGAAACACAAGATAAGCGTCATAAACGGACTACCCTAGAGTACAGTGATGTGTGTTGAGGAAGATTCAGAATGGACCAGCCAAAGTCCCATCTGTTTATAATACTGACTGTGGGTAGGGCCCTTTTCAGTAGTCCATCCCAATTTAGTTGTGACATTGTGAAGATACAATCAGCATCAGGGAGCATGAAAGCTCTTCTTAGAGTCACATTTCCATTTTATTAAATTCTACTTGCCTGGTTTCCTTCAAAATTGAATCTGTTTCTTAGCATGGCTCTAATATTAGATGGGTTTCCTTGGAGATATGCATAGATATAGATTTATAGCATTAACCCTGATCTTACCTAGTTTAATGGCCTTCATAGAAAAGTATGTTCTTATTTAGGTCGTTAAGATTTCCACAAAAGCAAATATAGAAGCTGCAGAGATGAGATTTGTGGTGATGCATTTCTCCTTTTGAATTTGGTGTTCTGTCATAGAGGCGATTTTGAAGGTAGAGATAAGGATGGGGGGAATGATGGCATTATCAACTATCACAACATCTAGGTCTTCCAGAAGGAACAGATCTTGAGTACCTGGCAAATCCCAAGCTCCATCCCAGCAATTTAAGGAATTCCTATGACCATTGCAAGAGAGTGAGCGTGTTACTGACACTTTCTATTTATTGGTAAGAGGAAAAGGGTTCTGCTTTCTCAGTTGTAAACTTTGAAGACTAGAGAAATCTAGAAGGATCCTGGGAGGGAATTTGTGACATCTTGCTTAGAGAATTGAGGTTGGTTTTTGTTTTTGTTTTAATGCTGGCCAATGTTTCCTCCAAACCAAGCCAAACACAAGTGTGCCTCCCTGCCGAAGTCTAATCTGCAGAGATGCAAATCGACATCGTTCATAAATCGTGAGACAAACCCGACATAACCCCTCAGTAACTATTTTTATAGCCCTCAGGCTGTTTTCTTTGGTCATGCATTTCAACAAATGTTTCCTGAAACTACTTTATTTACATCTCTGGGTATGCATATGCCCCATTTCTTTTCTGGTTCATTTCCGTTTGTTTCCTGTTCTATATACTTTCTGCTGATTACTAAATACTGGATTGTCAGACAGCCGGAAAGCAGAATCCTGGGAAGTTGTATGTGGGCCGGTCCTCTCGCTCAATCATCTTTGCTGGCTTCTACACCGGCCTTTTTTATGATTTTTGTTTTGGAATGAAATGGCTGAATGAATGAACAGACTGAAATGTTTCCCCCTGTAGGATGAATGAGCAGATACGCAAAGCTGCCTGTGTGCTGTAAGCATTCTTGTGCTGCCTGCCGGGGTGTGATGCGCTGTGGTCTGACCCAGAGCACTGCGGAGCTTGAGCCCGAGTCTTCAGTGTGAATATTGCCACTTTGCGTGGTGTATTTACGCACCACGTAAATTGCGTGGTGCAATTACGGAGGCGGCAGAAATTGCTTAAGTCCTAAAACCAGGCACTGCCGCAGTCAGGATAGAGTAGAATAAGGAATTCGTGATATATAGCCCTTGAAATAACCAATAAGTTGGGGAAATTTGTAAGTTATGGGGGAAAAGCTCCCAACCTTGCATCCGATCTGGGTATTTCCTGTGGCCCCTGAGTCCCGAGCTGCAGGGAAGATGGGCTTTTCAAGATAATAGCATCTTATCTTCGCAGAAGGCAGGACAGAAGTGGTGAGCACAGCATTGCACAGTTATTTGTAACTCAAATCTCTTCTCACAGCTGTAAAATCTGAGCAGCAACAGGTTTTGATTTGCTTTGGTTTGGGTGTTTTGGTGGCATATTTGAAGGCCGAGTCTGACCTGAACTGATAGGAGGTTATTTATGGTGGTGGTTGTGGTTAATAGGAATTCCCTACATTTCTCTATACTGTGTTTGTCTATGAGATGCTGCTCGAGGTCCTGCTGGAATGGCTGTTACATGATATACATACCCTACTCCCTTTCTAAAATGAAAAACAAAAAGAAACATAATTCTGAATGTTTCTGGCCTCAAAGATTTCAGCAGAGGGTCAGAAGACTTGCACCTAACAGGGTGAGAAATGGCCATCGTCATAGAAACCGGAAACTTTTGTACTTTGCTTTTGTTAGAATTTCACGTTTCAGGGACTTAGAATTTTCTCTTGCCAGCTCAATGAGACCTCATACCAGGATGTTCCTATTCTGGTGAGCAGCAGCATGGAATGTGTGGATTGTCATGTGACCGAGAAGGGGCCTGGAAGGATCAAAATCCAGGAAACAAAAGAAGCAGAGTGTTTAGAGGGGAGTTAAATTTCCTATCTAGACACTGAAATTTCCACAGTCATGAATTTCATCACCCACGGCTTCAAGTGGGCTTAATGCTGTGTCTGGGGGCAGGGGGTGGGGAAGACACCTCTTAGTTTTATTTGAGCTCTGTATTCATTATTGCCATATGTGAGAATGTCTATACTTCAACTGACTAGCTCATAAATTTGGTATAGATTATTCCATACTCTGCAAGTTCTGTTCTTTTCAGGTAATCCATTTTTTTTCTTTATAAAATTTCATAAAATAACTCTAGAGTTTTTTTTTTTTTTTTTAAGGTTTTGTTTATTTATTTGACAGGGAGAGACTCAGCAAGAGAGGGAACACAAGCAGGGGGAGTGGGAGAGAGAGAAGCAGGCCTCCCACTCAGGAGGGAGCCTGATGCAGGGCTTGATCCCAGGACTCTGGGATCCTGACCTGAGCCGAAGGCAGGCGCTTAATGACTAAACCACCCAGCTCCCCAACTTCTTGAGATTTTTTTAAGGTAAATTTACTTGAGTCAGGGGGACTCAATATACATTTCTGGTGGTGCCCAAAAGTAGATGAAGCAGATAAGCAGGGGACCCACAGAACAAAGCTGCCCCCCATGCTGTGTTACATGTGACACAGAGAAACTCGAGCAAGATTCAGCCTCGTGTCCTTAGAGAGTATCATTGTGGGTACAGATAACTGTGAAGCCTGTCCAGCTGGCTTTGCCTTTAGGGTAAGTGGACTACAGTGTGCAAGGCAAGGTTGGCAAGGATCAGGTCAGAACTGGAGAGGGTCAAATACCGCCTCTGCATCGGTGGACTTTATTTTGTATAGCATGTTGTCACAAGGTTTGCATGTGGAAGAATTCCACAAAATGATCTGTTACGCTTCGAGTAACTAAATATATTACGTTAGATTACCTATCTCTTCTATGAGATGGTAATGTGGACAAGAGGGAGTCGGGGCCAAAAATTAAGAAAATATAAAAACGAGAGAAACTTAAAATGGAGGAAAAATATCTGTTGCATCTATTTTTTTTTTTCTATCTTCAATTTGAGAACCAGTTGCATCATTGGATTTTCATGGGGGGAGCACTTGCCCCCATTCATGGGCTGTAGTGGCTCTAAGAGCTCAACCTGAGAGCAAGAGCCCTAGACAAGATGAGGGCGGGCACACGTTTGCCTAGCGGAAGGATGGGCCCAGGGAGATGCTCTAGGAGGGCGGCTTTCATAAGCATGTAGGGGACAGTTTGGCAGGGAGAGCCCAGTGGCTGACAAGCGAGGTAGGAGCTATTGTCATCATCTAGGCAACAAGCAGTAATTTCTATCTGAGCCTGGCAGGCAGTGGTGGGAAGAGGAAAAAAGGGAAATGCTGGAAGCAGAAATTTAAAAAAATCTCTTAGATGCAGTTTTCTCATTTCATTCCTCAAGGGCATTTTAAATTGGTAAGAAGGAAGACCCAATTAGGAGTTGTCTGATAGCAGACGGAGTTTTCGAGGATTTTCCCAGGGCTCAGGGCCACATTGTGTGTGTGTGTGTGTGTGTGTGTATGCACGTGTATTTGTGTGTGTGTGTGTGTATATGTATATATATAGTATATATATATTTGTGTATGTGTGGGTATGCGTGTATGTGTCTGTCTGTATGTATGTGTGTGTGTGTGTTTGTGTGTGTATATATATATATATATATATATATATATATATATATAAATATAAAGATATAAAGTTGTCTGCCTGGAACTATTGTGTAGGCTAGTAGAGTTCTCCTTTTTTTTTTTTTAAAGATATTTATTTATTTGACAGAGATCACAAGTAGGCAGAGAGGCAGGCAGAGAGAGAGTGGGAAGCAGGCTCCCCACCGAGCAGAGAGCCTGATGCAGGGCTCAGTCCCAGGACCCTGAGATCATGACCTGAGCTGAAGGCAGAGGCTTATCCCACTGAGCCACCCAGGCACCTTAGAGTTCTCCTTTTTAAGGAATCTTTGGATTCCACAAGTGTTCAGAAATGTGAAGAGTGGTTTGGGTGGTGTCAGCTCCCAGTTAGTAGCTGTGTCCTGATTTCCTTTGATCTCTTGGCTTGTGGTGTGCCCTTTGGGGGGACTAATTGGACATCCTCATTCACTGTGCCCCATCTCCTTGGTGTCCGTGACCTTCCCTTCCACGCCACCTCAGCAACCCACTCCATGACCATACCCGGGGACTCTGGCTTCTGAGATATCTTCCCTCTGTCAGAGCCTCCACATTTCTCATTTGCTTTCTCACACTAAACCTGTTCTTCAGACTTTGTGAATTTATTCCCTTGATACCCTGTTTCTGTCTGTCTGCACTTGACTTCCCCTACTCCTTCTCTTTCTCCCTGGTATACCTGGACAGCATGGTCGGTGATTTTGATTATCTGTCAAAGGGACAGCGATTTCCTCACCACCAATCTTCCACAGAAGTACTCAACTCTTTTTTCACCTCTGAATCAACACCACAGCCTCTTCTATCTCTGTACTCACTCTGTAACTGATCGCGGGCTTCCTTACAAAGGTATGGTTTTCATAAGAGACTCTTAATATCAGGAAACAAACTGAAGTTTACTGGAGGGTTGTGGGGAGTAGGGTTAGGGTGGTTGGGTTATGGACATTGGGGAGGGTATGTGCTGTGGTGAGTGCTGTGAGATGTGTAAGCCTGATGATTCACACACCTGTACCCCTGAAACAAATAATACATTATATGTTCATTAAAAAAACCCACAAATGTATGGTTTTAAGCTTACCACAACACTTGATATTACTTGGAAATCTCTTTGCTGATCTGAGGTTTGTACTTTTTCCCATTTTCTGGAGCAGCCATTCTAAACCTTTATTATTCTCTTCAAGGATGCAGCTTTCTTACACGACCTCATTCTCAGCATTTGAACTTGTCCTTGTTTTATCTAGAAACAGAGGTCCCTAAGAAGCAACTCTCCCAACTTTATATACAGCCTCCAGAGTTATTGATGTTTCCCTCAGTGTCATTCCATTCTAAATCCCATGTCCCAAGTCCTCCTGGTGCTATCCTGCCCGTCTATAACTTTTGATACTGTTGACTTTTCTATCAGTTGGGTTGATTTGGGCTGAAATTATAGAAAATTCAAACACAAGAGTTTTAAAGATTTTATTTACTTATTTGACAGAAAGAGATGGCGAGAGAGGGTACACAAGCAGGGGGAGTGGGAGAGGGAGCAGGATCCCTGCTGAGCAGGGAACCTGATGCAGGGCTCGATCCCAGGATACTGGGATTGTGACCTGAGCTCAAGGCAGACGCTTAACGACTGAGTCACCCAGGCGCCCCCAAACTCAAGAGTCTTAAATAAAAGGCTACATAGGAACGCCTGGGTGGCTCAGGTTAAGTGATGACAGACTCTTGATTTTGGCTCAGGTCATGATCTCAGCGTCCTGAGCCCCACATTGGGCTCCCTGCTGGGTGTAGAGTCTGCTTAAGATTCTCTCTCTCACTCTGACCCTCCCTGCTTGTACTGGCTTGCTTACTCTCTCTAAAAAGAGAGAGGCTATATAAAAGAAGTCTGGAAGTAGGACAGTTCCAGATTAGCTTAATTTAATGGCTTGACAGCGTCACTAGGACCCAGTATCCTTAAGCTCTCCTCCTGCCAATCACAGCATGTTAGCTGTATTTCCTCTTCAAACTGACTCTGGACTCCCATTGGCCAGGAGTGCACCACATTTCCTTGCCTAAGCCAATCAATGCCAGGGGAATGGGATTTCCTGATAGGTTTGGAAATGTCTAGGTTTCTAGCCTGGATTTGGGGAGGGGATTAGGCTCCTTTCAAATACATAACTTTTCAGTGTCTGAACAAAACTGGAATTCTATTAGCAATGAAGAAGCCAGGGAGAATGGCTGTTGGGGACACAGTTTCTAGTAGCTTCTACACCTGCTTCCTAAGTGCTCAAAGACTTTGCTCTTTTTGAATTTTGAGCACTAATTTCCTTCCTTCTCTGAATATTCTCTTTCTATATGTTGGCTTCCTTCATTGACTTTTCCTCCTTCCTATTAAATCTTGGCTTTCCTGGTGCAGTCACCTCACCATGTCTTTTTCTTGATGGGTGGTGTTTTCCAGAACTTAGTCACTCCTATGATTATATCTTATAGTTCCAAATCTGTTCTTCAATCTGTATCTCTACACTGACCTCCGTCTTTTGAGCTTTATTTCCTTTCTTGTCTGTTCTTGTGTTCTGTATCTTGATTAATCATATCATTTACTTACACCAAAGAATTTTCCCTCCCATCATATACTTCTTCATTAGTAACAGAATTTTGCTTTCTTCCTGGGCACCTTGCCTAAAAACAAACAAACACAAACAACACAACAAAGCCTCATTATCTAATCTTTCTGGAAGCTAAGTATGGCCATAGGACTAAGATCTGGCCAGTGAATCTTACCGGAAGTCTCCTGTGGGATTTCCAGGAAGGCTAAAAAAAGAAGCTCTTTGGCTGGGAAATAATGACCTTTTTGCCCAAATTTCTTTCCTTCTTCTGGCCTTCCAATTTGAATTATCGCTAGAGTTTCAGAAGTCGTCTTTGACTCTTATGTGATCTTGAAGATGGAATTCAGGATAAAAGGATGCTGGGCTCTTTGTGACCATAGAGCTGCATGCCATATTAGCTTTGGAATGCCTTCTGGATTTTTTCATGGCATGTAAACCCTTATTTATTTAGGCCACCATTTGTGTGTGTGTGCATGTTTGCACATGTGTGTGCGAATTACAGCTAAGTATATTTCAATGCTTGTTACCCAAGCATTGTTACACACAGTAGTTTTTCTCCCTCTCCCTCACTACCCACATTCTAATTCATGGATTATATTTTGGAAATAGCTCTAGGCCCTGGAAACAGTAATATAAAACCAGGACAGGAATAGCCATTCTACACTCACAGATTTGTTAAAATTCAATAGTTTAACTATACCAAGGGTGGATAAGGACATGTAGAATGGAAACCCCTCTTTTGTCTATGGGCATGTAATTTGGAGCAACTACTGTAGAGGTTAATTTGGCAAGAAATAGCTTGGTTTAAGATGTTCAAACCATATAACTCTGTAAACCAGCAGTTCTATTTCCAATATGTGAAAGTCTCATAGATATGAACAAGGAAGTAGATACACTCTGTTCCCCACTCTGTTGTTTGTTAGAAAATTGGAAAATTAGAAAATTGGAACCAACGTCAATGTTCATGAATGACATACGGATGAGTGATCGTGTATTCAATCAACTAAATTCTATAGAGCTTAAAATGAAAGAACTAGGGCTACATGGGTCATGACAGATAAATCTCAAGAATAATGTTGAACAAAAAGTCAGGTTGTGGGGTATATACAGCATGATGCTGTATCCATTTATATAGTTGGAAATATATAGATGTTGATCCATTTATATAGTTGGAAAAAGTACAAATCAAATTTATTAATCTGTATCCTTCTCTTTTACAACTGCTGTTGTTGTCCCTATTCAGGTCTCGTCTTTCATCTAGGACACCAGTCAGAGCTCAGTAATTTATCTTTTCTTAAAATTCCCTTCTAACTCACTTTAAACACTGCCAGCCATCCAGTCCTCTGCTTAAAAATCCTTTGGTTTTCTATCACATGTAAGATAATGCTGTCCAGGGGCATCTGGGTGGCTCATTTGGTTAAGCATCTTGATCTCAGCTCAGGTCTTGATCTCAGAGTTGTGAGTTCAAGCCCCATCTTGGGCTCCATGCTGGTCTATGGAGCCTACTTAAAAAAAAAAAGATAATGCAGTCCAAAATTTTAGCATGGTATTTAAGATTGTTTCTAGAATCATCTCCCTTCACATCTTCCCTACCTTGTAGGAATCTGTCCTTCAGCAGGTCCTCAAAGTTCCTGTGCCTATAGCAGTCTCTCTGACTGGAATGACTCTATCCTCTTTCCTCATTCCTTTTCACTTGGCCCAAATATAAGCTTTCAAGGCCCAGATCTAGAGTCATCCTTTGTTTAGAATACTTCCACCTTCCTGCTCTTGGACAAAATTGGTAGTTTACTCTGCTCTCTACTCCCAGGACTTTATTTTTGCTGTTGATATAAGAACTTGGCATATTGTATTACAATTTTTTAAAAAGATTTTATTTATTTGACAGAGAGAATGAAAGCAGAAGCAAGGGGAGTGGCAGGCAGAGGCAGAGGGAGAAGTAGACTCTCCACAAAGCAGGGAGCTGGATGCAGGACTCAATCCCAGGACCCCTGGGGTCATGACCTGAGCTGAAGGCAGATGCTTAATGACTGAGCCACCCAGGTGCCCTTGTACTGTAATTTTGATCTCGTTGAGAGCAGGATATTTGTCTTCTGCTTTTTGAGGTCCCTCGGACATTTTTGCATATTTAGCCCACGGTCTGTGGTCATTGAAGGTTATAGCAAAAGAATGTAGTGGTATTTTTCTTTTTTTAATTGTGAGAGGAAAAGTTAGCCCTAAATGCAGTTTGTATGCAGTGTCTCAGCTTTCTTTGGAAAATTCACACATATTCTAACACACTGAGCTTCAGAAGGAAGGCCTTTTCAAGTTCATTTTTTACTAGAACTGATAGCCTGAGATCCATTCATTACAAAGTTGATTGACATTGAATTTTAGGGGAGTGATAAAAAGGATTGCATTGGAGATATAAAAGTTAACTTCCCAACCAGGAGAAAACGATGAATGAATTAAATGGTGATTAAAAAAGTTTCCCTCCTCAAGACTGTATGTACTTTTTTTGTTTTGGGATTTCTTTTTCTTGGTGTACATAGAGACATAGACTTCTATAAAAATAGGATTCTCTTATAAAGACTGTTTTATAACATTTTTTAGCCTAATCTCTCTGGAGTAGTTGCTCATGTCAACTAATAGAGCTTCATCAGCATCATTTTTTTAAAAAAATTCAGACATAAATTACATTCTAAATTTCATAAATGTTAAGTGTACAGCATAACCATCACCCAGATTGATAGAGAGAACAAGTACTAGTGCAGCAGAAGGTTCTCTTTTAGCTCCTCTGTGCTGATGAAATGGTTCTGTGTGTTAGTTGTGGTGGGTACCTGGATAAAGGAATATACCTGTGAGAACATTTTACAGACCTGTACACACTGCACACACATGCACACAAAATGAGTGCATGTAAAACTGGTGAAATCCGAGCAGACTCTGGTCTGGAAAATTGTATTGCGCCAATGATAATTTCCTGATTTTGGCTGATTATATGGAAGATATTACCATTAGTGGGAGCTAGGTGAAGGGTACACTGCACACTTAGTTTTGGCAACTTCTTGTGATTCTATGATTTTTTTTTAAGTTAAAAGAGTCTTCCTCATGCCTGTGTTATTATTTTAACGGATATCTTATGGGTTACTGTAGAGATACATAAAAGTTTATATGACCGATTCTTCATTTTCTGGAGTAAAAATGAATGTGTTTTTCAAAGGGGTCTTATCTTGAAGAAGCTATTACAAGGTTCTTGAAATCATTTTTCATGACTATGTACAATTTTTAAGATCATGCAGTTCATAGAGTGAGACAAACCTGTGCAGTGGGGATAATCAGCTCTCCCAGGAAGATGGCATTTCAGCAAAATTGTAATTTCTGGCTTTTCTTGCTAGAATTTTCTTGCCTAAAGCCCAAGGATATTGAACTTTGCACCAAGAAAGAGAAGATATAAACGGACGTGCAGCCTAACTAAAACATAGGTCATTACATTGTTTCTCAAGGGTGAAATATTTCTAGAAGATTCACTCAAAGGTAAGCTGCATGGTAAACTCAATTTTACAGGCTTTATTTCAAGGGCAAAGCCATCCGAACAGTTACACTAAGTTTTCCTGGTATTGTTTATTCTGATTTTTTTTTTTTTTTAAGTAAGCTCCATGCCCACCTTGGGGCTTGAACTCATGATCCCAAGATCAAGAGTCATGTGGTCTACTGAATGAGCCAGCCAGATGACCCTGTTCATCCTGATTTTTAACCTGATTTTAAGAAGACCAGCCTGGACCCAGGCTTCTGGAAGCCATAATGTACTCCGTGCTCCTCCTCAGTGGTTGGGGGGAAAGTAGATATATTTTTGGCAAAGCACCTGTTAAGTGAATGTTGTTTTCCATTTTGGCTCAGCAGGTACCTTATACTCTAATAACTGATGAAGGTATTTTTTCTTGTTGCTGTTCTTAGGCACTTGTTTTCGTTTCACGTCTATTACTGGTAGTTTGTCTTCGATCCCAGGAACTCAGTTATTGTCATTAACTCAGATACAAGAGGAATATAATGAAAGATTTCTGCATCTCAGGTGGCCAGCAAAGACTCACACTTGTCAGTGAGATAGGCATTGAGCATGCTGTGGTTACTTGTGAATATTTGGATAAAAACATACTGAGGTCATTGATACTGATGTTTTTCACAAGGCCTTCATTGAAGTGGTGAGATTTACCTTTTCACCTGTGAAAAATTACTCTCACATGACCTTATTTCCCATCACTTCCAAACTCTTACTTTTGACTCCAGCTGAGAAAATTGACTTTCTCTCCGAGTCCCATTTTAGAGCAATGACACATATGGCCTGCCTTTTCTCATCAGCTTCATCACATTCTGTCTCTTCCTTCTTTTAAACTTTGCTTTTCTCGTCTTATCAATGCAGCTATTTCTAGACGAAACCACTGTAATGCCAATGAATCTTAGTATTTATTGTTTTACTCTTTCTATTTATGCTGTATGTAACTCTTGTATGTATCTTTGCATAGGTATGTTTGACTCTGGCTGGAATACCAAATTTTGATAGCAAAAGCAGATAGTGATTAACTTTGTAAATTGCCCATCTGTTTACTTGTCTAGTAACTCATTATGTAAACGTTGACTTCAGAAGAGAACTGGGAACATATGCAAATACTTGCCTCACCTGGAATTTAAGATAGATTAATTATGAAAAAGCAACTTTTCTTTCCTTGTACAACATGCTTAAACTTTTGCTTGACTGTTAGTTTTCCTTGGGAACAGGAGTATAATCAGAAATATCATTAATGACCTAAGTGTTCCATATCGCGGGGTTATTTATTCAAGTTTGGTTTTCTAGACGGGCCTACAATTGTTAGTCTCTTTGTGGTTTTCTGGGTATTTTTGTTTTCCTTTACATGTTCTGTTTCTTTGAAACTATTCATAAACATAAGATGTGGTTATGCATCTGAAATTTATTTGGCAGATTTTGGGACTCAATCAGAACCTTTGAGAGAGAAGACATTCCAAAGGGCTTTTGTTTGCATGGTTGCTTTTTGCCTTTATGGGTCTGTTGCTTTTGAACTCTAGGACAGTGTTAATAAATCATCGAGCTGAATTATCTCATATTTGACTTCCTTTTGGGGAGTTTGCAGGTGGTACTAATAATCTTTCCCTCCTTGAAAACGGGTAACGAATGTCCTCTTTATTCTCCATTGTAACCTTGGGCTGTGAAACCCCCTCTCAGCTGGGCCCCAGTTCTGCAGGCATCTGCCTGCTTGGCCTGTTATTACTCCATGATTTCATTGCTGGCCTTATTAAACTATTTTGGGCAGCAGCCTTTCCACTCTCCTCTCGTGAACCATGAAGGCTAGAGTTGCTGTAGCAGTAGAGACCCAGAGTGGAATTTGCATGTGAGGGAAAGAAGTTTCGCTGGTTTGGAACATGGCCTTCTACCTCCTAGAACAGTAGGGTGTCTGCCCTGGGAGGCCACTATGTGTCATGAAATGTTTCTTTTGTTTTAAAAAGTGCTCCCAGAAAGTTTATCCTTGGATGTCTAGCATTTAAAATATTTGGATATGAGGCAATGTAGTCTCTCCACCACCCCCAGATTTTCTTGCTTTTTCTCAAGCATCTTCAGGATCCTGGTTGGTGTTGGTGGTCTTCTCTAGCTCTTCTATTCTAACCCGTTTCAGATTCATAGACGCACAGCATGAACCCTGGCTCAGAAAGGCAGCACAGTACTGCGGAGAAGGAGGTGGCCTTCCATCAGACAGGCCTATGTTCAGATCCCAAAGATGGTGGGCAAATGACCTGACTTCTTTAAGGTTAAAACAGGAAACATTGGGACCAACCTCACAGGGTGGTATAAGGATTAAGAGGAGACATGGAAACACTAGGGAATGGGAAAACTGGCCGCTGGTTAGAACCAGTCAGTAGAGAAAGTTCTTTGGCCTTTGTTAAGGAGACATTATAATTTGTGTAATCTACATGTTTCATGTTAAAGATCAGTCACTGAGACCCAAAGAGGCTGTGCTTGCTTGGCAGCCTATAGCTGTACATTGGAAGAGCAAGGATGAGAACCCAAATATTCGAATTCCTAGTCCAGTGGTTTTTCCATGATACCACATAACCTCCCCATGTGTTACTGGCTCAGGGCCACATTTGAACCATCCTTAGCCTTGTTCATGGAGGTCTTATTTGTTGTTCATCAGGAAATACTTGTTTCATGTGCTGTTCCTTTGTTTCCTTAGCATCTTAAAGAAAACAGATGGAGAATGTGTTAGCTTCCTATTGCTGCTGTAACAAAGCTAAATTGTTGAGTCTTGTGGCTTTAAACCATACAAATGTATTCCCTTATGGATCTGGAGGTCTGAAGTCTAAAATCAGCTTGTCATCAGGGCTGTGTTCCTTCTGGAGGCTCTTGTGGAAACTTTTTTTTTGCTTTTTCCAACTTTTCCAGGCTACCTGCATTCTTTGGCTCAGGGTCCACATCTCGTCTCATTCTCCACCATCCCATCTCATCACATTGCAGGCCGCTAACGGGTCACCTGCCCCTCTCTTAGAAGGACCCTGTGCTTGCATTGGCCCTACATGGATAATCCCGGATAACCCTCTCATCTCCAGGGCCTTACTTTAATCACATCTTTTAAGTCCATTTTGCCATATAAGGTAACATTTGCTGGGTCCAGGGATTAGGCTGTGGATATATTTGGGGTTGTTATTCTACTTGCCACAGACAGGCATCTGTCCTATGAGCCAGAATTCTCAAATCATCCTTTTTCACTTGTATTTCTGAATGTCTCAAAATTAAATCACATCAGTTTGTTCCCATACATTTTTCTAGCCATTTACTCTCCTCCCTCTGTGCCCCATAAAGAATTCCTCCTTTTAGAATAAACCTGTTCTAGAAATGGAAGGTACTGACATCACCCACTCAAATGACTATTCATACTTGTTGGCTTACTCTGATGTTGGAGGGGCAGCCATTGGAGAATGGTTGTCTGGGAGCATCTGTACAGCTCACTTTCTACCTCTGAACATATACTTCTTAAGAGAATATTCAGTAATTTTTAGAATTAAAAAAGAAAAACAAACTTTGGGGTGCCTGGGTGGTTTAGTTGGCTAAGCATCTGCCTTCTGCCTGGGCCATGATCTCAGAGTCCTGGGATTGAGCCCCGTGTCAGGCTGCCTACCCAGTGGGGAGTCTGTTTCTCTCTCTCTCTCTCTGCTCCTGTTTGTGTGTGCTCTCTCTAGCTCCCTTTCTCTGTCAAATACATAAATACATAAAATCTTAAAAAAAAAAAAAAGAAATCTTCCGATTCTACCATGTATGATACTGGGGATTTGGACTACGAGACATTTGCTTTCCTCTTTTTGGATACAGATTTGTTTGAATTATTGTCAGCAGAAATCACACTGATGAATTTATTTAACCAGGGGTCCTTCCTCTATTCCTAGGATCCCTAAACCCTTAAAGACTCCATGGAAGGCCTTTATGGATCTGAACCTCTTGGGGCTGGGCAAAGCCATAGGATTGCTTTTCTGGAAAGTCTGCATTCTAACTTTCACTAGACTTAAAGAGGTTAGTGACCTAAGAGAGGTTAATGATCTACTCAACTGATGGCAGGTAGATTATTTTCCTTTTCCCCTCGATGAGTACACTGGAAGTGTACACTGCATATTTTTTTTGTTTTTAATAAATGATGTGATCTTTTTTTAGCTTCAACTCCACTTCCCTCATTCATATTGAAATAGACCTCCCACTGAAGCCCATGTCTTTTTTGCTGTCAGCAATAAAAGGTTGATTCTGTGTCTGCTGGCATATTCTGAGATATCTTTAGAACAAA
This sequence comes from Mustela nigripes, assembly GCF_022355385.1. Taxonomy (NCBI): domain Eukaryota; kingdom Metazoa; phylum Chordata; class Mammalia; order Carnivora; family Mustelidae; genus Mustela; species Mustela nigripes. Next base: position 50,460,294 of record NC_081560.1, read on the forward strand.
CAAGATATGGGAAGCCTTTGTTAAGTGTAATCTGAATCTTGGGTAGACAATATGTGATTTGTGTAGACAGGATTGAAGGTAAGAAGTGTTGTGTTCTTCCCCCCATATCTCCCTGAACACGATGTTTGATCTGTAGTTTTTTTCTTTCAGTACATATTTCTTTGGAACTGAAAACTCATTTCCTTTAGTGTTTTGCCATGTATTCCCCACTTTGATCACTACTTACCTTTTCTTCCAACTCCTTGAGTTTCCTCATAAAGAATGTATGATGTGTTCCTACTTTTTATCATTAACTTTGTCTTCACCTTTACTTTACCCTTACCTTGCCGTATGGGAATGAAAAGGATGAGGATTAACTTTTGGAATTTGCTTGATATCCGTAAGTTGCTAGGTAGATGAGACTTAAGAGTAGTAAAGAAATATTGTATATGCATAAGGCAAAATCGCCAATGAAATCCAATAATTTGCTAACTGGGTCACTATAAGCAATTTAAAGCTTAGTGAGCAAAACCTAAAAGACCAAAGGTGATTATTTGTGTTTTATGAGTTAGAAAGGTTTTTTTTTTAATTTTATTTTTAATTTTTTTAAAAGATTTTATTTATTTATTTGACAGAGAGAGATCACAAGTAGGCAGAGAGGCAGGCAGAGGGGGTGGGGGGGAAGCAGGCTCCCCCTAAGCAGAGAGCCCGATGTGGAGCTCGATCCCAGGACACTGAGATCATGACCTGAGCCGAAGGCAGGGGTTTAACCCACTGAGCCACCCAGGCACTCCTCAGAAAGGTTTTTGTTTTGTTTTTTTAAAGATTATTTATTTATTTATTTGACAGAGAGATCACAAGTAGGCAGAGAGGCAGGCAGAGAGAGAGGTAAAAGCAGGCTCCCCGCTGAGCAGAGAGCCCGCTGTGGGCCTGGATCCCAGGACCCTGGGATCATGACATGAGCCGAAGGCAGAGGCTTTAACCCACTGAGCCACCCAGGCGCCCCCCTCAGAAAGGGTTTTAAAAGCAATTTGGAAATTAAGCTCAGAGGACTATGAAAAGGAATTCAGGAAGGTTAACTGATTTAGCAAGCCAGGTTTGTAGCACCAGGTAAAAGAGGGAGCCTTACATTGAATGGACTCTCCTTTCTTTCTTTCTTCTTTTTTTTTTTTTTTAAATAATTTATTTCTTTATTTGACAGAGAGAGAGAGAGAGAGAGATCACAAGTAGTCAGAGAGGCAGGCAAAGAGAGAGTGGGAGCCAGGCTTCCTGCCTAGTAGAGAGCCCGATGTTGGGGCTCGATCCCAGGACCCAGAGATCATGACCTGAGCCGAAGGCAGAGGCTTAACCCATTGAGCCACCCAGGTGCCCCTGAGAATCTCCTTTCTTGATGGGTTCTTATCCCCCCCTTTTTAAATGTATGATATTTTGGAGATAATTATTCCTTTGGCATTAAACAGGACAGATACAAATTCTCTTTGAAAACTGTGGGACATTATGCAAAAATAATGCTTAAATATTATGAAAGGAATATGTTGCTTTTGGTAAAAAGCATTTTCATTTTCATTTAGAACAAGAATTGAAGTCTCCTTTCGGCTGACTTAACCATTTTATAGATGGGGCAAAAATGAGGTCACAGTAGATGGTTTCTACAGCATTATACAACTATTTAGTGACGAAGTTGATGATAAAACTCAAGATTCCAGAAACTAACCCAGTGATCTTTTATTATAGCATATTGCCTGTATTCTATAGGAGGAGAAGAAGGTTGAATGATGTTCAAGGTTGATGATCTACCTTGTAGATCAAACTACGGTGAAGTAACCCTATACCCGCCGGCATGGCTAAAATTTAAACGACTGACAATACCAAGTGTTGACTATGATATGGAGCAACTGGAGAGGTCAGGAGGCATGGCTGGTGGGAGTAAAGAAAGACACAACCACTTTGGAGAGCAGTTTGGCAGTTTCTAATGTTAAATACATTTACCCTAATGCTTTGGAGTTCTGCTTCTGTGTATTTACCCATCAGAAAGGCCTCTATACGAATGTTCATTGCAGCTTTATTATAACAATAGTTCATATGTTCCTCAACTGGTGAACAGATAACTTGTGGTATATTTATACAGTGGAATACTACTCAGCGACCAAGGGGAAGGGATTGCTGATACACTGTGGCTGGAAGTCAAGAACGCATTGAAGGAAAGAGAGAGACACAAAAAGAGTATATTCTGCACAATTGTATTTATGTGAAGCTCTAGAACAGACAAAACTAATTGATAGGGTTGGAAATCAGAAAGGTGAGTGAGTGTGGGAGTTGACTATAGAAGGCACTTGTGGGTGAGGAAAGGGTTCTGTCTGTTGCTTGAGGGGGCGCAAGTATACACATTTGTGCAAACTCATCACACTGTACACTTAACAGGGGTACATTTTGTTGCATATAAACTATACTTCAATATAGTCGAATTTTTTTAAAAATAAGAAATACAATTATGAGATGCTGAGGTGTCAAAAGCAAAGCACACTTGGTATAAGGCAAAAAATATTTTTACCTTGCCTTTGAATTTTCTGTGGTTCTATTTCATCACCCAAACTTGTGGTCCTTCTGTTGTCATCCCCTTGGCACTTGTCTGAGAACACAGATATAACTACAAGCAAGCATACCATTGTGAAAAAAACTGAACAGTCCACCCATGCACATTTCCATGAGCAAGTTTCTTCTTTTCTGGAGGATATTTTGCCAACTTAAACCGTAATCATGAGAATCATTTAGAACTTCAGTTATTAATTCTTGTTTAGTTACCAAAATTTTACCAGCATCACTATACATGCAAATAAAATAATACCCGGAGAAATGCCAAGTGTTCTTGGCATTTTTCTCGAGGAGGAAGTTTAGAGGATTTGTAGACTGAGTAGGTTGAATTTATAGCCATCTTCTCTGCTAAAAAATCTAAAAATAAAAACGTTGGCATCATGATTGGTGTTCTGAGTCAGATTTTAAATCCTGTAAGCCTGTAGCTTAGCAAAATGCTATTCAGAAAACCCTAAACTGCATATATAATGTATCCTTGTCTTGCCAATTCTCCTGCCAGCTTCTTTCAGAGATTTCTTTCAGCAATGTCTGAGACTAGAATTGAAGTCATAGGAGTCCCCTTGAAATGAGTTCTAGACCTAAGATGAAAGCAGCATTGCTTCTCACTGAGTCAAAAATTCCCAAGAGCTTTCCTTTAAGTGTGTTAGAGGATTATTAAGTAACTTTTAGAACCTAAGGTACATGATGGAGATTCTAACTGAGTAAAACTGATTTTTGTTTATTCATGTTTTCTTTTGGCAACAAAATAATGCCAGTGCTATTATTTATCACACTTTTGGCTATAGTACTTTCATATGGTACATTTATTAGTTCATTTACAAAAAAAAAAAGATTGAGTACCTATCACATGATAGGTATTTTACCTAACAGCACGATATAAAGAAGAAGAATGATGTCTGTCCTCCAGGAGCTTACTGTTCATAAGGAGACATGCAAACAAATACTTTATTGTGATGAATGTGATTGCCAGAATCAGGTGTGTGGAAGAGCAGCCTGGTGTGTGCCTGCCTAGGAAGGTTAAGTCTATCCAGTCTAACTTGTCACTTTAGGCTAATCTTTCCTTATTGATCTTCTGCCTGAATGATCTAGCCGTTGATGAAAGGGGGCATTAAATCCCCTGCTATTATTGTATTGCTGCCTGTTTCTTCTCTTAGGTCTGTTAATATTTGCTCTATCTACTTAAGTGCTCCTATGCTGGGTACATAAATATTTACACATAATATATCTCTTGTTGGGTTGACTTCTTTATCATTATATAATGACCTTCCTTGTCTCATATTACAGCCTTTGTCTTAAAGTCTATTTTGTCTGATGTAAATATAGCTACTAAGTTTTCATTTCCATTTGCATGGAATATCTTTTTCCATTCCTTCACTTTCTGCCTGTGTGTGTCTTTACTTCTGAAGTGAGTCGTCTTCTTTTCTTTTAATCCATTCAGATACTCTCTGGAGAATTTAGTTGATTTACATTTAATGTGGTTATTGGTAGGTGTGCACTTACTGCCCTTTCATTCATTATTTTCTGGCTGTTTTGTAATTCCTTTGTTCCTTTTGTTCTTCTGTGGTTCTCTTCCTTTGTGATTTGATGCTTTTCTGCAGTGGTCTCCTTGATTCCTTGTCCTATATCTTCTGTGTATCTGGAAATGTCAGGGAAGAATGGATAGAAAGCCCCATTGGAGCCACACCCTAGATGTGGCTAACCTGCGGTACTCACCATGAGGGCAGAAGTGGCTGCCACAAAGGCTCAGAGACAGTTGGTGAGAAACTGCGAGTGAGTGGGTGTTGTTGGAAGGTGGATTGTGAGGTGGATAGTTACGGGAATTGAGGCTTGTATGTCATACAAGGCTTGAGACCTCTTCTCTTAAATTGGCAGTCCTCAATCCTGTGCATTTTATTTATTTATTTATTTATTTATTTATTTTAAAAAGATTTTTTTCATTTATTTGACAGAGAGAGACACAGCAAGAGAGGGAACACAAGCAGGGAAAGTGGGAGAGGGAGAAGCAGGCTGCCCACAGAGTGGAGAGCCTGATGTGGGACTGGATACCAGAACCCTGGGATCATGGCCTGAGCTGAAGGCAGATGCTTAACCGACTGAGCCACCCAGGTGCCCAATCCTGTGCATTGTAACCATCTGGAAAGCTTTTTTTTTTTTTTAAACGTTCATCCTTAGATCCCAGAACCATTGAATTAGTATCTTCAAGAAGAAGACTGGAGCATGTTTGGTTTTTTAAATGTCCGCAGATTCTGACTCGCAGATTATCTATTATTTATAGGTAATGAGTATCTACTGAGGAAATTTGAGCAGGGGCATGTCATGCCCTGACATGTTCAAACCAAGGACTGGAGAGCTTTTTATAAACTGGTGTCCGTCTTACAAACACTGTTTCTATAGCTGCAGATAGATCACTGTCATTTCCCTTAACTCCGAACACCAAGAGGGTCATTGTTCTAGACATAAAGAAATAGTAGGTTCCAATTACCACCACCTATCGAGCCCTATTATGGGAGTCACCTAGTCATCGTGTCTGCCTCTCCACCGCACCAGGGCAAAACTAAAGGCTGATAAGCTTTTACTCTATAGCTATTTAAGGATTGTTTTAATGCAACAGAAAAAGTGTTATGTCTTTTTTAACTCCAGGCATGTCAGCCTGTCTTAAAAGTGATCCAAGGAAGCCGAGACAGTTCTTCTACTCAGCCTTTTCTGTGTCACAAATATGGGTCAGATAATGGCTGTGGGGTTGCACGTGTCAAAGCGGCCAGCTCTCTGAACTGTAGCCACACTGAAGTGTAAAGGAGGAAAGCCTGATTTAAATAGTTATTAGAACCTACTTCTCTCCTTGCTTTTTTCCTCTTCTGCAGAACCCTGCGATGGCCTCTGCTACAGACAGTGACAGAGAAAGACAGTGGAATGTTCCCAGGTGAACAGGAACTGTGGAAAGCCGTTTATAGCCCTAAGAAGCTAGAGATTTCTCCTAAGGGGAAGTTTTCCTTCCTCAGGAACTGAACCTGAAAGAAAAGCTGTCCAGGTAGAAATCACTGGAGACCTTTTGGTACTTCTCCCTTCAAGCAGGCCTGCCCATTGGCCTCTTGTGGGAAAGAAAATTTTTGTTGTTCATTGAGAGACTCAGAAAGGAGAGGTTTGGAAAATATATTGGGTTTTTGAATATCTGGGCTGGAATTGAGATATTACTTCTAGTCTTGAAAAGGCATCTGGCCATATATTATAATAGGTGGGCACCCTTTTTTTGTGTTCCAAGACCTAGACAACAAATAAGAAAGTCAGGTAAGTATACTGACCTCGCCACCCTCCATCTACACTGGGCTGCATGTTGAAAGGGGTGACTGAGGAGGGTTTGTTGTTATAGCTGCAGGTCAGTGAAGAGCCTACTGGGAGATTGTTTCTTTCATCTCTTGGCCCTTGTTAATCAGACCTCATGCTCACTTATACAGTATTTAAAACACTGAACTCTGTAGTCATACAATTTATTTAGCAACCTTTAATAATGTTTTTTGAATGTTAATTATATGTATAGGTCTACAGTGCTCTTAGGTTGTAAAGATTGGACGACATGTATAAAAACGATTAATTGCTGTACCTCTTCCCTTGTCCCCTTTACATGTATGTATGTATGCAAATAAAAAGGAAATGGGAAAAAGAGGACATTAATGGCAGCCAAATAGGGCTGATCTGTATTATGGCCAAAGGGAAAACAGCATAAGCAACCAACCTGAGCCAGGACAAATCTGATTCCTGGGCAGAACCTCAAGTAACACTGTAGATCTAAATATCCAGGGGAAGTGGGACCTTGTTGGATGTGGAACAGTGTCCTGACCACTGGTGCGTTGGCGAGCCTCTTATAGAGACCTCGGGGCTGCAGATGAAGCTGGAGATCATTGACATCATCAAAACATTTAAAAATGAAATGGCTGGGGCACCTGGGTGGCACTGGTTGAGCACCCAAATCTTGATTTTGGCAGGGGTTGTGATCTTGGGGTCGTGGGATCCATTCTTGACTTGGGCTCCATGCTCCCTGTGGATTCTGCTTGTGATTCTATCTCTCTGCCCCTTTTCTCACTTGCATGCTCGCTCTCAAAAAAAAATAAATAAAATCTTCAAAAAATAAAAATTAAAAAAGATGGAATGGCTGTCTCAGAAAGTAAGAAGATCCCATCAGTGTGTCTGCACCAGTTAAACCTAGCCTTATACAAGGTGGCAGACATTGAGGAAATGTGTATTTAATAAATACCCACATGACAGCATTGGCAAGAAGCTTCACACTGTTATTAGAGTCAGTAGTTCTGTGGAGGAATCCAGAGTGGGACCATAGCTATAGGGTAAGTCACAGCTTGAGAGAAACAAGTGCGAAACTGTGAGGGGATAGACTCTCACTACTATACCCACCCTGCCCTTATTTTAAGTGATTATATCATCTTGAATACATTCTCATAAAAGTATTGAAAATATATTAATAAGGAAGAGGGGGGGGAAACTCCCTTGTTTTGATAGCCAAATGTAGCTCGCCCCTCACTGTCTGGTTGAGTCTTAACTATTGTCTTTATTTTCAGTATACATTTTTCCAAATTTTTCTGCATTTTGTGTTTAGCATGTTTCTTTTAACATGAACAGGTTACAGGTTAAGGTTCTTCGTAAATGATTTTAGAGGCAATATTAATCCTGGTAGGATATAAGAGGCAATATTATTCCTGGTAGGATATAATATATTCTAGTCTTAATTTGCTTAACTTTTCCCCTACTGTTGGACATGAAGGTTGTATCGACTTTTCCCCTGTTATAAATATTGAGTAAAAGGTTTAGAGTGTTTTATAACATTTGAATAACAGTTGCTCAATAGGTTTCCCAGATCCTTTTACTTATTTATACTGTAATCAATAATATGTGTCAAAATTTGCCAAAACTTCCTCTCCTTGGGTATTGATATATATATATATATATATATATATATATATATTTAAAGATTTTATTTATTTATTTGACAGAGATCACAAGTGGGCAGAGAGGCAGGCAGAGAGAGAGAGAGAGGAGGAAGCAGAGGAGGAAGCAGACTCCCTGCTAAGCAGAGAGCCCAATACGGGGGGCTCGATCCCAGAACCCTGAGATCATGACCTGACCCGAAGGCAGAGGCTTAACCCACTGAGCCACCCACGTGCCCCTGGGTATTGATATTTAAAATTACTTTTCTAGGGGTGCCTGGGTGGCTCAGCAGTTAAGCATCTGCCTTTGGCTCAGGTCATGATCTCAGGGTCCTGGGATCAAGCCCCGCAGCATGGGCTCCCTGCTCAGCGGGAAGCCTGCTTCTCCCTCTGCCACTCCCCCTACTTGTGTTCCCTCTCTCCCTGTGTCTCTCTCTATCAAATAAATAAATAAAATGTTAAAAAAAAATTTACAAAATAAAATTGCTTTTCTTTCTGCACATGTGGAAAATAGTACATGCAGTGGGATCTGCAGAGGATGGGTGCTTTTGGAGGGAAGCAGGGGTCGTGCCCAGGGCAAGTGGCAGGAAGCACAGCTGAAAAGTGGCAGGACCTCAGACATCGCAGCAGTTCCCCAAAATCTGTGTCCCCCTCCACCGGGTCGCCCAGCCCACGCAGCCCATTTGTCTGATTTGTCTCTTTATGTGCCTCTTCTTTGCCTCTGGCTGTGCCTTACGGCCTTAGTGTGTTGTCTGTCTTTCTGTGTCGCATTCTCATTTCTGCATCTGCGGCTGGCCTCTCTTTGTCTTCCAGCCCCTCTCTGTCTACGCACCCTGCTGTCCCATTCTCTCTGCTTTCCCTGCCTATGGTTCAGAATAGACCCCCGGATATCCCACGTGTCTCCCAAGTTAAGTGTCCTTACAGTCAGCCTCTTCCCCCTTGTCTGCTTCCCAAATTCTGGACAAAGAGAATCACGTCGGTGCAGGTGAGTCAATACAGTGGCTGCCCTTGGTTTGGGGGACTCCGGTGGCCGGGGAGGGGCTGGCTTTCAGAGAGAGGGGTGCTAAGGAGAGGAGTCCCTCTCACAGGTGCCTATAATGAGACTGTGGCACGTCCTGCCCCCACCTGCCCCCACAACCGGTCATGGTGAGCTCCTCTCTGAGGAGAGAATTCAGCAAGCAGGCCTTGTGTTTTTCCTGGGCCTTTTAAAGGAAGAGGTTAAGTGCAGACCCTTTCTTGATCGTTTCCATCCATTGTGATAGATTACCTATCTTTTAGGATGAGATTTGCCATCCCTGAAGCGGAGAAGAATTTGCTGAGTTTGCCCCATCCCTGACATTGTGTGTGTGTATGTGTGTGTACGCACAGGGGAGGTGAGTGAGGCCTACGGCAGACTGATGGCCGCACGTACAGGTTTGCCTTTTCTTTTTCTTTTCTGCAGTTCCTAAAACTCTAACTCATCCAGACTTTTCATTCATTTTTCTTTCCTTTTTTTTTTTTCTTTCTGTATTGACTCTTAAGGTAGGAAGCTCATTTCGTATTCAGAATTAACCATGGGGTTTTCCACAAGGAGGACAATTGCTCACTCTGACCCTGGAAGGCCCGGGTTAGCACCAGCATTGGCAGGCCATGGCAGGTGCGGAGGAGACAGAGCCTTCACCTGAAAACCTGAGTTGGGGCTGGGGGGATTAGTGCTGACCTCAGGGTTGATGGCAAGGCTGAGAGTCAGCCTGGAATGAGATCAGACTGAAGAATGGGGGCCGAGCCGGCCCCGCAGGGTAAGTCGGAGGAGAGCCAGGAGGTGGTGGGAGAAGAGCTGGGGGGTGGCCTGAGTTAGCATTTGCTTCCCAGCTCTCCTGTGGGGTTGCTGGAATAATCTATCCCCTAAGGTGTCGTATTTCTTCAGTTGTTCGATGAGTGATGCCTATTTATGAAACCACATTCTACAGGCATCAGGGGCGTCCACTGAATACTCAGTTTCCCTCCCATCCTGGCCACTCGGCCACCCAGTTCCCTGAGTGAAAATAGTTCTGTGGTTAAGGAAATTGAGGCACCAAGAGGCAGATCTCAAGGTCACACTGTGGCTAGGGCAAGGCCATCTTTCTGCCACCCTAGTCTGTGCTGTCCCGCTGCTTCCCGTTGGAATTGTCTGGAACACAGTCCAGACACTGAAGCATTTGAGGATAGTGATGATTATTTTTTTAATCATCTGTTTTCTATTTTCCACCTATATGATATCTTTTCTGAGGCCAGGCCATTCCTGTTAGTCCCTATTGCAGTGTACATAAGTTACTCTAGGGTATTTTATTTTATTTTATTTTTTTTTTTTAGATTTTATTTATTTATTTGACAGAGAGAGTACAAGTTGGCGGAAGGGGCATGGGGAGAGGGAAAAGTAGGTTTCCAGCTGAGCAAGGAGCCCGATATCGGGCTCTATCCCAGGACACCGAGATCATGACCTAAGCCGAAGTCAGACACTTAACCTGCTGAGCCACCAAGATGCCCCTATTCTAGGGAGTTTTAAAAATAAGTAGCAGATACAATACTAATGATGTTAAAGGTACAGAGATTTCATAGATGTCTTTGAGGGGCTTGCTATGTGTAGCCTCTCTGCTATCTGTCAGACTTAGTAGTCATGAGGAATGAAATCTGTGCTGACTATAGAAACATACAAGCAGTTGCTGAAATTCACTACTTTTCATGTATCTTCTCTACAAAATGCGTTTTTAAAAATTCAACAATATAGGGATGCCTCTGTGTCTCAGTCAGTTAAGCATCTGACTCTTGATTTCTGCTCAGGTCATGATCTCAGGGCCGTGAGATCAAGCCCTGCATTGGTCTCCACACTTACTGTGGAGTCTGCTTGTCCCTCTCCCTCCTCTTACTCGCATGCCCCGCCCCCCAATAAATAAATAAATAAATAAATAAATAAATAAATAAAATCTTTTAAAAAAATTCAGCAATATGACTTTCTATATGAATGTGATAGTTCAACAAAGGTTTAAAAAATCTTGCAATATGAATTCTTTGGTTTGCTTTCATTTCCAGATAAGCAGACATTTACTGAAATTAGAACTTTGTGGGGGCACCTAGAACTTGGTTAAGTGTCTGACTCTTGATTTCTGCTCATGTCATGGTGTCAGGGTTGTGAGCTCGAACCCTATGTCTCTCTTGGATGTGTGTGGAGCGGCTTAAGATTCTCTCCCTCTCCCTCTGCCCTTCCCCTACCTCTCTGCTCACATGCATGCTCTCTCTCTCTCAACACCCCCCCCAAAACAAAACAAAACAAAACAAAACAAAACAAAACCAACTTTGGGAGAGTAGCAAAAACCACAGATTTCCCAGCCTTAGAGGTCCTTGTGAAAAAGGATTCTTTTGTCTGAATGGGAGTAGGGAGGGATTCCCACAGCGGACCACGGCCTGTATTTGTCCACCAGTTTAGAGCACGTGGGGAATGATGGGACCAGAGCATTCCCATCCTGTTTCCTGATGCTGCACTTGGGGTGCTGCCACTCTGAGCTACATTCTGGAGTTGACTTTGAAGGCATCTTTCCCCTATAAGAAGTGCCATCATCTCTCTACTTTAAGTGCATTGAGTAGGTCTCTCTGGGCTAGCTTGAGTACAGGATCATGAGTTAAAATATTTCTATAGAAAAATGTTTTGAGTTTGAAACAGCTGATTTAGAATACCTTCTAAAACATAACCTCTCGAAAGTTGGAATTATCTGTGCTTGCTCAGTTTTATCCTGTTCTTTTATTGCAGACAATAGAATCTGGGGTGCTCTTTGGACTAGTGCTGGGTGGACTTGTGTAAATATTTTAACCTATATGGTGGTATTTCTGAAAATTGAAGACATAGTAAAAAAAAAAAAAAATTTTTTTTTTTTAAAATGTGGGTGTGAGTCATTGCTGAATGTAAAGCAGGAGTACAGATCGAAGATCAGCCAACCGTTTCAGAGCTTGAAAGTCATTTTAACATCACATCCAGATTTGGCTTTCAGTTGTTCTGTAAAGGTTTTATTTAGACCCAATTGCTTGTAACTAGGGCCTTGGTAATGGAAGCTGTTACTGCTACCCACATAGAAGAATGCCTTTGAGATCTTGGAGGGGGGACCAGTGTTTCATTTCTGGGTCTGAGTGTCAGCAACCTCTCAAATGAGGAGGCGTGTCCACAATCTAGTCACGATTTCTAGGATGACTAATGTGGCAGGCAGGGTTGACAAGTCTTGGGATTTATATTGGTATTTCCACGTGTTGAGGTTGCCTTTGACCTTAGACTTGGCTATTTCATTCTTTCCTTTCCATAAGTTCATTAGAGATTCAGAAGCTTTATGTAGACTAATCTGAAAATGTAGTCTTCCATGCTGATGTTATATTACTCATTGGGTTTTTTAATTTTTTAATTTAATTTACTTTTATTTTTTTAAAAGATTTTATTTATTCATTTGACAGAGAGACACAGTGAGAGAAGGAACACAAGCAGGGGGAGTGGGAGAGGGAGAAGCAGGCTTCCTGCTGAGCAGGGACTCAATGTGGGACTCAATCCCGGGACCCTGGGGTCATGACCTGAGCCAAAGGCAGACGCTTAACGACTGAGCCACCCAGGTGCCCCTCATTGGGTTTTTTAAAAGACTTATTTATTTATTTGAGAGAGAGAGGCAGAGAGTGAGAGAATGATTGGGAGGGGCAGAGGAAGAGGGAATTTCAGGCAGACTCCATTCTGAGTACAGAACCCCATTTGGTACTCCATCCCATGACTGAGATCATGACCAGAGCTGAAGCCAAGAGTCGGTCACTCAACCAAGGGCACCACCCAGGTGCCTGTGATCATTTATTTTTAATTGAATATGCTGTATTGAAGCACTTTCAGAACACAGATAGTTCTTTTTTGAATCTTAGGACTAAATGCCAGTGTCACAGCTGGTCTCGCATTTGACTCCGCAAAAGTAGATTTACCCCATGCCAGTGGTTTTTGTGGGAAGAGATTGATAACTATATGTCTGATTCTATTTGATTCAAAGGTTATTTTTAGGAAGAGAGGATTTTAAAAATTGATACATAATTTCACATACCACAAAATTTACTCTTTTAAAATGTGTCAGTCAGTGATTTTTTAGAAAAATATTTATTTGACAGAGAGAGAGAGCACAAGCAGGGGAAGTAGCAGGCAGAGGGAAAGGGAGAAGCAGGCGCCCCACAGAGCAGGGGGAGCTCAATGTGGGACTCAATCCCAGGACCCTGGGACCACGACCTGAGCTGAAGGCAGTCACTGAACCAACAGATCCACCCAGGTGCCCAGTGATTTTTTTTTTTTTAAATACATTCACAAAATTGTGTGATGGTCATCATCATCTAATTATGGTACATTTCTAACCACCCCAAAAGGAATCCCGTTCTTCCCCATTTTGCCTATCTTCAGGCCCTGGCAAACATAATCTACTTTCTATCTCTATAGATTTGCTTATTGTGGAAATTTTATATAAATGGAATTACATAATGTGTGACTCCCCCCCCCCAATATTTATTTATTTATTTATTTATTTATTTATTTTAATAGAGAGATCACAAGTAGGCAGAAAGAGAGGGGAAGCAGGGTTCCCGCTGAGGAGAGAGCCCGATGTGGGGCTCGATCCCAGAACCCCGAGATTATGACCTGAGCCAAAGGCAGAGGTTTTACCCACTGAACCACCCAGGCACCCCTGTGTGGCCTGTTTTATCATTCTTCCTTCACTTACATGTGGTTCATCCACTTGTAGCTTGACTCAATGTTTTATTCCTTTTTACAGATGAATAATATTCCATTGTCTGATCTCTTAGTTCGGGCTTCTATGACAAATTACCACACACTGGTTGGCTTAAATGGCAAGCAAACATCTCTTTCTTTTAGTTCTGGAGTCTGGTCCAGAACTAATATATCTGATCTGGAATCAGATATATTATAAAAGTTTGACCACTAGCTCTATTTTGGTTTCTTAACCATAAACTGAAACTTAAAACCTAAGTCAAAGAACAGTTCTGAAAATTAAATAACATTATATATGTGAAAGCATCTAGCATAGTATCTGGGAAATGACAGGTACCAAATAAATATCTCTTGCCTTTCCCATACCCTTCTCAGAGATGCAAGAAAACTTTCTTTGTGCCTTATAAGATCATTTTAAATTCTTCTTTAAAATCAGCCTTCCTCAAGTTAGAAACTGTTTTCCCCAAAGTTATCATATAGATTAGTATTAGTGAGTTTTCTAGTCTATTCTATAGTATTGTTTGTAGCACAATGTTTTAGACTTTGCTCGCTACTTTATCCCCACTGTCTAGAGTTGTCCCTGACTGATAGTAAATGATCAGTAAACATTTGTGAAGTAAATACTTAATGTCGACCCCATTTTCTTGGGATTCCCATTACTTGGGTGAATATGTGCAAATTGCTTGAGCTGTGTTTTGAAGCCTACATAATAGTTGTGTGAGTACTTAATTTCTGAGATAGTTTCCACAAGATTTCTTTGAGCATTTTGTCCAGTTAATTAAGAGTGCCTCTCTCTGAAGTGCTACTTCTTTTCTCCAAATGATATTTTACTTCCTATTCAGATGTTTCCTCTTCAGGGCAATTTCAGACTGAGGTAGAAAAGATTGAGTCTGAGTATAAACTTTGGAAAACAAGAGGGGAACGAGAGCAGGGAAGTTGGGTATATGTGATAATGTGAGACCAGGGAGGGCCTTTTAGGGGACTGTTGGGTCAAACAGGGAAGCATGTTCCCAGTTTCTGACACTTGCTTTTGGTTTTTATGTGATTTTCATGGTTTCTTGTGGTTTCTCTAGACCAAGTCTACACATGAAACTGTAAACAAAGAATGTCTAAGTGTTATTTACCAGCTGTTGTGTGCCTAATTTATAACCAAGAAGTGGTGCCTATGCATGTTAAACTACTATCTACATGATGGATAAACCAACCTTTAAAAGTAAGAGTTCAGATAATTTCATGGACTCAGGATAATTGAGTTTTAAAGCTAGACAGGATTGTCACGCTGAAGGACTATTAAGTGTCACCTCAAAGAAGACATTCCATGGTCACATGTGTTTGAATGACTTCAACAAAATAAACAGGCATTTGTTTTAACTGTAGGACTTTTCAGCGCCTTTAATGTGCCAATGTGTATTACACTGTGTCTTCAATAGTGAAGGTAGGAGCAGTAATCACCAAGGTCACTGGTCTGTGGGGACTTATATTTATTTCACTGCCACAGAGTACCCTGTTTACCAGAGCACTTTTTTTTTTTTTTTTAAGATTTTATTTATTTATTTGTCAGAGAGAGAAAGACAGAGCACACATACAAGCAGGGGGATTGGCAGGCTCCCTGCCCAGCAAGGAGCCCTTGAGGGACTCCATCCCAGGATGTCAGGATCATGACCCAGGCTGAAGGCAGATGCTTAACCGACTGAGCCACCCAGACCCAGGTGTCCCTAGCAGAGCACATTTTGAGTAATTATGATCTAGGGTAGCTCCTTAATTTTTCAGGCATGAACTCCGATTCTGAGCTGCTATTTCTGGGAAGCCATGACTGTTAGTACATAGAAGCTGCTTGTGTCTCTCTGTTGTGCTACTAAAAGAGCTATCCAAAAAGGAAACATTTAAAGTAGGAGCTATAATCAAACTCCTGAAACACCACAAATATGTATATATAACTTATAAGATACTTTATAGCTTCTAAGAGCTACATATTTATTTATCTTTAATCTGTTATGTGTATAGCTTGGTTTGTGTAGGGCCTGATAATCTCTGATCTAATGAATTTACAAAATTTGATACTTGCAGCTTTTACTCTGATATGTACTCCTTAAAATAAAGGACAGGAAGAAGCAGGAGAAGGCCACTGACTTCTGTGAAATAAACAGAGCTCGGAGGCTACCTTGTTCTGAGTTGTCAGATAGGCATGTTATGGCTGGAACGCATTCCTGGAGTTCTTGGCTAGAACAGTGTAATACAGGCTCCTCTCTTCCCCTCCTAGTTCTTCCAGATGCCCTCCTTCCTCCCAAACACTCCTTGTTTCCAAGTCCCATACAGTCTGTTTCTTGAACTTTCTTTAAAGAGGGGGGTGAGCGTTGTGGGGAGAGTAGAGAGAGAGTCAGAAGGGGACTTGGTGCTCGAGCTGCCTTCACGTCCGGCGAGCGCAGTGGCCTGATGTGTCACCGCTGTGGTGGAGAAGCCTCGCAGGTGGGTGCTCGGTGTCAGTAGTTTCCATTCACACCTCCAGTCTATAGACCCCAGCACCATGGCTGGTCTTAACTCTGTTCTGGGAGGGTGGCCACCTCACCCTGTTGGGAGGCCTGATGCAGGCAGATTCTCTCTCCGGGATCCTAACGTGTTTCCAACAAGGGAGACAAAAGCCAGAAAGAAAGAAGAATCAGAGAACGCAGAG
The DNA here is from genome assembly GCF_022355385.1 of Mustela nigripes. Lineage (NCBI taxonomy): Eukaryota > Metazoa > Chordata > Mammalia > Carnivora > Mustelidae > Mustela > Mustela nigripes. The sequence goes on from NC_081560.1 coordinate 50,476,213, forward strand.
GATGGGCTGGCGGTATCTGAGTCCGAATCCGAGGTTGGTGAAGTTGGGGGAAGTAGGTAAAGCCGGATCAGGTGACCATTTGAGGACAATGAACTATTCAAGTCAGAAAGTAATTGCTTTTTCATTTTTATATCAGTGACATGTGTTCCTTATGTTTAAAAATCAAGCAAAACAAAAAAAGGTCAAAGGAGAAATTAAAATATTACCCCCAAAACCTCAACCAGAAAATAACCAGTGTTGGCCTTTATTTCAGGCTTGCCTCTATACCTGTAGTGAGAGAGATGGACAGAGGGATGGACAGATAAATGACAGGCAGAAATAATTGTGTAAGATTGAACTCATACTAAATGGAGTTTTATTTTTTATTTCTTCTTTTTTTTTTTTTTTTTAAGATTTTATCTGTTTGAGAGAGAGAGAGCAAGCAAGCACAAGTGGTAGAGGAGTGGAGGGAGAGGGAGAAGCAGACTCCCCACTGACCAGGGAGCCTGACACAAGGCTGGGTCCTTGGACTCTAGGATCATGACCTGAGTTGAAGGCAGGTGCTTAACTGACTGAGTCACCCAGGTACCCCTAAACGGAGTTTTAAAAGTAAAATATTCTAGTTGACCTTACTTGAATTTAACAAAAGGAAAATAAATTGCCAATCTTCTGAAAAGTCATCTTTTATCTGAAGAGGGTTAGTTCTCCAAGTGCAGAAGAGAGATGAGCACCTCCAGCAGGTTTGGGAGTCAGAATGATTTGCGCACACACTAATAGTATGATAAACAATCTGTCGCTTTTGCCCAGCATCCCTACCCTGGTTTCAGATGGTATTCACTTGTTTTATTTTTACTTTGTTAGGATTTATACTTTTGACCCCAGTAGTCATAATTCCCCTGGTTATTCCCTGACTGCTTCAGTCATAATCAATGCACTGTTAACCATTGGTCTTTCTCCATGGCTTGGTCATTCTTGGTCATTTAACGTGTGGGGGGGGGGGGGGTCATTGTCTTTAAGATTGGTTGGAAAAGGGCGTTTGGATGCCATGTTTTCTGAGTGGGTTTATTTTTGGAAGCGGTTGCCTATTGCCTTTAGTTTTGAAACACAACCTTGCTATGGCCCACATTGTCTTCTAAAGAGGTGTCAGAGTCTACTAGCAATTTATGAGAACACCTGTCATGAATTGGGAACTTTTAGGAATTGGAGGCAAACAGACATTGGTTCAGGCAAGCAGAAGAGGTTATTATACTGGGCAGTGGTAAATTAAGTTGGTAAATCAGATGTCAGATTATGAAAACACTTGAATATTAAGAACCGGGGAGACTGGCTGTTTTCTCCATTAACTTCTCATTTCCTTGCCAAATCTATAACTTTACGGTAGGCTGAATGACAGTTCCCCAGCAGCTTTGTGGAGCTGTTTCTAGGACTTTGTAAACGGTGCAGGAACCCCCTTAAAAGGCTTCTCGCCTTCCCTCCCCACTCTCTGTGAAAAGGCACCTGGCTGGCCAAGAGTGGATTTTGTTGCCTTCTGAAGATAGTAGAAAATGGTAAATATTTTCATCTACCAAAAAAATTAACATCTGATAATTGTGTGGGCTAACATCTTTCTGTTGCAAAATATGATCTTTGCCTATCACTAACTATTGTCTTAAAACTAAGCAGCCATTATAAGCCATTCCTAAATGACACATGACCTTTACACATCTTTTTATAACATTCCTAATGGGTTATGAGTTGGAGGATCTGATCCTTTTAAAGAAGCTATCTCCATTCTGAAATAGTTTAAGGTACCTGTTAGTGTAGGTTGGGCTTATTACTAAAATTCCCCGCTGACCTTATGCAGAAAACTACTAGCTTGTCTCTCCCTGTAATTCATTCTCAAACGGTGGAGGGAATGGGAAAGAAAGTGGCCCAGGTGAGTTACTACGTTTACATTTTGGCATCATCCTTTATGGTGACGCAGCTGCACACCAGCCATTGAGTTTTTCTAGTTGGTAGGGGTGAGAACACACCTGGAAGATTTCAGAGGTGGCGATGTCCTGAAGGTGTTCTCACTTCGTGCCAGAGAAAAGCTGGGAGGAAATCAGGGGTTTAGGATGGTGTGGTAAAGCTGTGTTGTCTAATGGCAGCTACCAGCCACAAGGGACTATGTATATTTAAATTACTTAAAGTTAAATAAAATTTAAAATTCAGTTTCTTAGTTGCACCGGCCACATTCAAGGACTCAACAGCCACCACCTGGGGTGAAGAGGCCTTGGTATCAGACAGCACTGAAGATTCTATCGGCTACCTCCAGTTTCTGTGCTGGTCATGGTGTCATGAGGTCATGGTTAGGGCTCATTACAGTCTGCATGAGTTAATCTTCTGGCTTTTTCCTCTCCATCTCTCTGCTTTCAATCATTCTTTGGCTCCAACTCAGACGATGAGGGACTGCTCTCTTTATTGCCTTGTTGGCACCCTCCGGTCTCTAAGCTTAAATAGGCTGCTGGGAATCCTGTGTGTGGCCCAGGTTAGATCTTTGCGCTGAGGGTCAAGTAGGCAATGGTATGGCCAAGGCCCAAGAGCTAACTAGTGTTCTTACTGAAGGATTCAATGGGACTTGGGATTTTGACTCTTTTTTTTTTTTTTTAAAGATTTATTTACCCATGAGAGAGAGAGAGAGAAGGGGAGAGGAAGAAGGAGGGAAACTCGAGCAGACTTCCTGCTGAGCGTGGAGCCCGATGTGGGACCCTATCTCACGACCTGAGCCAAAGCCATGAGTCAGATGCCCCACTGACTGAGCCACCTAGATGCCACTTGACCCTTTAATTTAACAACAAAACTGCTCTTCAGAAATGTATCTGTCCCGGACTTTTACTTCAGTTCCCTCTTTGACTCTGGGTGTATGTTCTTGATGGAGAGTATGGTCCTGGTTCTGCCCTAGTTGTACTCCCATGATTGACCTTGTGACCTCAGTAGGAATGTTTCTGTGGAAAGCTGAGAACTCACTCCCAGCCTAAGCAACTGATAAATGCCAAATGATGAGTGAGAAATTCTGTGGTCTGTGCTAAAATGTATGTTTAAATGGTTCTTAAGGATTTGTTTGCCTTCTCATATTTCCCGTTTTAGATTCCATTGTCCCTTTTGTAGTCTGTGACCATCAGGTACACAGCCACCTCGATCAGCTGACTGACCCACATGCTCTACTGTGTGCTTCATGTCCATGACTTTCTAAGGCAGGTCTCGCTTTGTTGACCAAGAGGCCTGCTACCAAGTCTGACATATGTGACAGGAGCACGATACTCTGGTAGGAGGAGCCTGCTGGCCTGAGGGTTAAGAGAAGGGGGTATTACTGCTGATTGAACTGTCCTTTTGATCCCATGTTCCTACGCTTCCCACCCAGAGTAGGGTCTGCTAAGGCTTCCAGGCCTAGTGCTATGATGATGTGAATCTGTGTAGCAAACAACCCCAAAACTTGGTAAGTTAAGACATGAATATTTTATTTAGCCCTCAAATCTGTGATGTGAATAGGATTGGGGGTTGGGGGGAAGCTAGAGTCTGCTCCACTCAGGGTTGGCTGGGATGTGAGAAGGCTGGCAGGGGGATCCTCTAAAGACTCACTCACGTGCCTGAGAGTTAGTGGCGGTGTTTGGCTGGTGTGGGGTGTGGCCTCAGTTCTTTTAGAAATGAACCCCTCCAAGTGTTCCTTCTGCACTGCCCAGTCTGGGCTTCCTCACATCACGATGGCTTAGTTGAAGATGGAGCATCCTGAGAGACACAGCATCAGACGGAAGCTGTGTTCCTGTTTCTAAGGTAGCCTTGGAAGTCACACGGAGAGGGGGTCACCTTGGCCATAATGACAAGTTCAGTCAGGTCCAAGGGAAGGAAACAGTGGGGAGCGTTTGGGGATGAGGTGTATATTGGTGTCGTCATCTTTGAAAACTGTCTTCTACATTGGTAATGATGAATCAGAATTGGCATCAGCTCTCTTTAAGCCATAAATATAAGCCTTGAGATCTGACCTGTGTCTAGAAACTGGGGCACGTTGCCTTTCCAGGAGAGGATTGTCACTGCTCTGTGCTGGAGCGGCTTGTGGGTATGAGTGTGGGGGGTTGCCATTTGCATAACGCTGGGACTTCTTTGATGAGAGATGCCATCTGAATACAAAACAGGTCATTGAAACCCCTCCAGTGTGTTCACCTCCCTGACTCAGCCTAGGTCTGCAGTCCATTGGGGAATTCCAAGTGAAGAGCAGGGGTCTGGCTGCTGACCCTCATTTTTTAAAAAATGTATCTGATGGAATCCAGCAGGAGTTTTGATACATTATTTTCATCTCACATTCTGACTTCGGGTTTCTTGTAATTTCTATTGCTTATTAATTTTATAGTGCCCTCAGAAGACACAAACTTCCAAACAGGATCCATCCAGACTTAACATGATCACATTTGATAAATGGGGACAGATAAATGAGAATATTTCTTCTTCAGTTTCTAGATTAAAATCGATTCTAGCAGAAATCTAGTAGCTAGTGTAAGGGGGTGGGGACACATGGGTCATCCATTTGATAAATAACATGTCACACGCCGGGTTCTGTGCCCATTGTAGGCGATGTAAAAAATAGAACCAAGAAAGAATAAGACACGGCCTTCCAGTTGTTTCTGGTGTAGTCACTCCTGGAGAGAAAAAATACCACGGCGTTGTTGGCATGAGTTACAGAGACAGGTGCTTTTACGTTTTTGTTCCCTTTTTAGCTCTCGTCTCCTTACATCCACCCCAGTTTTAAAAAATCTCTTCTCTCTGCCTTTTCCATCCAATTCTCCTTATAATTTTGTTCCACTTGCACAGTTTAAAAGTGTTGTGTGTTCATTTTCTCAGCCCTTCCCTGAGGAGTAAAACTTCCTGTATTGCTTTCTCTCCCCACCTGCATTCACCGAATTAGTGAATTCTTGCTTTCCTTAGAGCCTTTTAAAACGCCTTGCTTATTACCGCCCCTGCAGTTTCGGAAGGACGCCCCCAAACTGTATGTAGAGAAATTCATTTGATAGAATTTTTTTTTATCAGCTTAGTTTCTTCCTCCTCAGGTTATTTTTAGTTAGATGCCCAGACGAACTTCAAGTGTGCCCATCTGATACATCAGCCCCTGGTATTTAGTTTCTTGTTACTTGAGAAGGTTCAGGTGGCTCTTAGGGACCATTGTTCATGTTTACATTTAGCTTCCTGTTTACATTTCTGAAAAGACAATTAGTAGATTTTTACAGATGATAGAGAGGTTTTTTTAAAAATTTGCATTTATGTTTCACAGTGACTCGGTCGATCGCCTTTTTAGATAAGTACTGCAAGGCAGCCTGTGGTTGCCACTTGTTAAAACTCTACCCTGCTTCCGCCAGCAGTTGTCAGTTACGGTTGGATAACAACACCCACTGATAAAATTCAAACCACAAGATGTTATTTTAAGTTCTTGGGTGGCGCGCTCTCTTCTTACCCTTTAAACTGCTAAGTCACATCCTGCTTTGCATTTTAATTTGCTATAAATTAGATGCAGGAGACGTAGGTCTGGCGTTAGATACTAAAATGAAATTTAATGCCAAAATAAAAGAAGGCGGTTTTCTGTGGAGTAAGTCTTGCTGTCATTCCTGGAGGCCAGATTTAGGGCAGTGGTTCTCAACCCTCAAGGTGCATCAGAATCACCTGGGGAGCTTTCCAATGCCTCCCCCACCCCCCGGGGGCCCAGGCCTCAACCTGGAGCTCCTCGATGAATGGGTTTGGAGTGGGGCCAGACTGGTATTTTGTAGAAGCTCCCTAGGGGGATCCTGTCCTGCAACAATATTTCTCAAGCCTGGCCGCAGGAAACTCCCCTGGGGAGTTTCTCCCCACAGACTTTCAAGCTTTTGCTCACAAATCCAGCCCCATTGAGCTCTTCCCTGTGACTGCCCATAACCCCGACTAGATGGCTCATGGTGAACTGGGTTCTGTCTGGCTTCATCTACACGCCGCTTATTTCCTTGATCAGAGTGGTTTCCTCCTTGCGTTAAGCTTTGGTCACTTAGTTTCCATCCATCCTTTATGGGTTAGCCCTGGATGCCTAGTAGGTACTGTATAGATGTATCCTGAGCTCAGTTTTCATCAGGGTAGCCTTTCATTCTCCTTTGGCTTTTTGTGTTTTCATAATCACTTTCTCCCTCTTGAGAAATGGCAGGGCTAGTCAGAGTGGCGAAATGGCAGGAGGGGGGAAATCCAGCCCGTTGCTGGTTTTGAGGGTCAGGCCTGGAGGGATTGACCTGTGGACTCCTCCTTCTGCAATCAGAACACTCGGTCATCCTGTTCCTTAGTGGTTTTTAGGGCCCTGTGAGTGACAGATGCAACATGAGGGGGGCTGTCCTGCTGGAGAAAGTGATCGTGCTTAAAGGAACAGATCTTTAGGAAAAGCCTGCTAAAGAATATGGGATTGTTTCAGCAGAATATGCCCTGAGAACTGGAAAATAGTAGCTTTCTGAACTTTGTCGAGTGGTGAGGATTCTCACTGCCAGTTTTTCAGGGGCTTGTTTCTGGCCCAGGATGCTGACTAGGGGAGGGGTGGGTGACGCCCTCCTGTGGAGGGGTACAGAAGTTACCAGGACTCCTAAGTTTAAGTCATGCTGCCTTCTTAGGGCATACGTTATTGGCACTCCAGCTCTGTAACTGACAGACACCCAAATTAGGTGGTTTTAACAAGATTGAAGTTTATTTTTGCCTTATATAACTATCTAAATGCAGTGATCCCTGAGTGGGCATGGTAGCACTATTCTCTTCAACCAATGGCTTTCATTTCTGGTTCCTGTCGTCCCTGTCTCTCAGCCCTTAGAAGAGGACAGAGAACAAGTGTTTATCTCTTGTTAGCACATTGTTTTCGGCACCTCACTGGCAGAACTTGGTCATAACCCCTTTCCCCACCCCGCCATGATGCTGCATCGATGACTGGAAATGTAGCTTCTAATTAGATTACCTTGTGCCCAACTATAACTTAAGAGTTCTCTTAGGAAAGGAACGGAGAATGGCTATCCGTGAACCGTAAGCCAGGGGATGTGTAATAATCTGCCAAAATATGAGATCTACCAACTATCACCCCTCTTGATTGGTTTGGTTAAAAATACATTAAACTATTAAAAGGAACCTCAGATGTATTTCTCATGCTATAAAGTCATGGTAGGACACCGAAGGGCTCCAACAGACCATGTCATGTTTCTACGTTTCTAGGGAAGGGAGCCAGGAGTTGGAAGGGGTTGTGGAAAGTGGACATCTAACCATAACACAGGGCGTGTTGACAAATGGGTTTGGTTTGTGGGGCAGCCTCTTGGCATCTTTGTAAACAAGCATGTTTGGCAAGAATTTCACCAATCTGGTCAAGAGAGTTTGACTGAAGTGTAATGGCAAGGAAGAAATGTTAAGACCTGATTGGATAGAGCACGGTAGGCATCACAAAGGTAAGAGCGCTAACAGAGGAGAACTTCAGTAGTAATTCACGTAGACCCCTGGGAAGTGAGGTGGTTATGTACCGTCCACCTTAGTGCAGCCTGTGAGGTTCAAGCAAAGTAGACACGAGCCATGAACACATGGGCATAGATATGTAGATACAATCGTCTGATCATCTCACCTAGAAGGTGAGGGTTGTTCTCATGGCTAAAATATGATTCTAGAAGGGCGTATTTTGTTTTAATGAAGATCCAGACCTTGAGGGTGAATCACTGGGGAAGAGGGGGGAGAGCCACAGAAGCGCTGCTGCAGTGGGATCAATATTATGGATTGCGGGACAGAGGTTATGGATCTTGTCTTTCTCTCCTAGACTGTAAGTCTAGGGCGGCTGCCAGAGGTACTGATGGAAGCACCACAAATCTCGTTCTGCTCATTTCTGATCAACTCTTGGCTTGTTTTGCCAATCATTTAATTTTTAAGACTGAGAAAATAACACAGGGGTTGACATCTCTGGATTTCTTTCTGATCCAACAAAGATGTGTTGGCCAGTGCTATAAAGTGACAGGAGCCAGGAGGTGAAATCCCTGAAGAAGCATGCTGTGGGCATAGCCATGTACTCTAGAAACATTTCAACCATCGGGATGAAAGAGAGAAATGAGCTCTCTTGAGGCCAAAGACAGCATGGGAAGGAGACCTCAAAAAGAAGGGATGGTTAGAATGTTCTGAAACTCCCATCAGTGTGGCTCAGCAATCACAATTATTATTGTTACTATTGCTACCAGTCTTGGTTAAGTTTGCTTTCCCATAGAATGTAAAGATGAGGAAAAATGCAGTCCCCCATTAGATGTAGACCTAACACCTAGTGGTCAGTGTGTGAAGAGTGAATCACTACAGGAAACAGAAGACAGGCTTTCAGAGAACACGAAAGTACAGCAGGGGTTCAAAAGAGACCCAAACTGGAGGTGGGTGTGGTTTCAGAAAAGGTTTAATGGAGAAGATGACATTTGAAGTGCTCTTTGGAGGGTGGAGGACATTCCCACAGAAGGAGGCGAGAACGTGCTTCCTAGGGTGTTTCACAGAGGGAAACTATCCAGAATCAGTCAGAGTGGGTTAGTTGCAGGTGTTTCTATCTGCTAGAACACAGGGTGTGCTATGTGAGCTTTTGGATATGAGGTATGAGTGGTAACAGCCAAAGTATAATGGAGTGACATGTGCCAGGTACTGTGTCAAGTGCTTTCCATGCATTATTTCAGTCTTTCTTCACAAAAGCTTAATACTATCATTCATTCTCTTTTCGGATGAGACACAATTCAGAAGCTTTGTAACGCACAGTGAATAGTAGGTAGAGCTGAAGTCCAGAGCCAGCTAAATTTAACCGAAATATGAAGGGCTTGGGGTTTTTAACCTAGTTCCAAGACCAGTGGGAATTTTGAGCTGAGGAGAGACACTGGAATCTTTTGGTGAAGGTGAGTTGGGCAAGGGAAAGTAAGGTGGATTGATGTGATGGGAGACACCCTCAGCGGAGGTGTAGGGCGGACGGGTGCTTATGGCGACGGAAGAATGGGAAACTGGTTGCCGGTGCTGAGGTGAGTGTCAGGTCAGAGTTGGAATCTACAGTATTGAGAGATCTGGGCAGGGGGCTTGGGGTGGACCAGGAGACAGTGAGTGTCTTGGAGTCAGGGAGCTCAGCCCAGGTATCCCCATGCAGGAGTGATGAGTTTGCACTTGAAGTAAGCAGTAGGCTTCATGTTCCAGTGATAAATCCAGGCTGTGGTCTAGATTAGGGTGAAGATCGCAAAATGGGTAGACAGCTGCTTTACTGAAATCAGGGGCATGGGTAAGATGACAAAAAGCTAAAGTTCCGAGAAAAAAGCAGATGAAGGACAAAACTTTAATAAAATGCCTGTGTGCCTGGGAGATAAGAAGAGGAGCCAGCATGCCACCCATGGAAGAGGAACGAACTAAGAGTGTCACACGTGCTGGAATAAAGTCTGCATAACTCACGTCAGGAATGAGCTGAGGCTTTCAAAAAAAATACTGGAAAGCTTCAAAACAGCTTTTCAAACATATATCCAGAGCAAGGTGAACAAATGAAAGTAAGGTTCTGGTGTGGAAACTTTCTCTTAACAAAACATCAGGAGTGAGAAGAATTATTCCAATTGCACTTTTTCTTCCCCCTCTTAATCTATTTTCTAAAGGGGAAGCACCAGCTGAAAAGACTTGAATACACACAAGAGGAAATTGAAACCCAAGACAGGGGAAGGGAGTAGGAAACATGTACCTCGCTCTGGGAGATGAGTTCGGGGTGTCCGTTCAGACCAAAACACACCAGGGGACTGAGTTCCTCCAGTCTTCACAGAGCCTCTGAGAGCAAGCTGTGCTGTATGAAAGAGGATGTGGTGGGTTCCCAGTGGGTAGATGCTGTCAAGATTATTATAGAAAGAGAAAGGAAATTTCTGAAAACTCTAGAACAGGGCTTCTCAGTCCTGGCTGCACATTGGAATCATACTGGAGAGCTTTTACTAAACTGTTGCTGCCCACGTCCTACCCCTAAATTTCTGATGGAAGGGCTGTAAGGACCTTCCACCACCCCTTGGGACATTCCCACAAGCACCCAGGGCTAAGAGTCCCAAATGCACGCTGATCAGTTCTGTCCATCCATTGCAGAATTCTTTCACGTAGTATTACGAATCAGGTGAACAGTTTACAATTAGAAAAGGAGTTGGTTTGGGTGCCTGGGTGGCTCAGTTGGTTGGGCAACCGCCTTTGGCTCAGGTCAGGGTCCTGGAGTCCCGGTATTGAGTCCCACATCGGGCTCCCAGCTCCACCGGGAGTCTGCTTCTCCCTCTGACTTTCTCCCCTCTCATGCTGTCTCTCTCTGTCTCTCTCTCTCAAATAAACAAAATCTTAAAAAAAAAGAATGCAAGAAAGTAAAGGAGTTCGTTTGGGTTTACCTAAAACAGGCTGGATTATTCTAGTTTGCCCTTGTGGTGGTTAGGTTACCAGATCGTAAAAAAATGAATCAAGAATTAGGAAGATCACTGATAGAGTAGACCTTATTTCTACCAGTCGACCGGGTCGTCCGCAGCTCAGGAACTTGTCCTGAGAGAGCGAGGATGGAATGATAATTGAGATCTACAACCTTGGGAACCATGGTGGGGAGAATGGTGAGAATATGGAACTGCTGAGGAGGACACAGCCTGATGAAGTCACACCAGCAGCAAAAGGCACTCTCTTGAGGGAAGTCTGCAATTGGGGACATGGGGGGAGGGGTAAGTGCCAAGAGTGGAGCCCAGGACTAGGGGCTCTGCATGGGGGCAAAGCCCTGGGCATCAGGGTGGCCCACTGATATTGCCAGACAAGAGGGTTTCTGGGAGCATGCTCCTTTCCCGTTTTTTGAGAAGGATGTCAGACTTCTCAAAGTGTGTTTGAAGTATCCGCTAACATAGCCATCTTGTGATAACCTTGTGAAACTAAGGTCTGAGTCAAGAGCTTCTCTTCTGGTGAAGGATAGGATTCATGTAGGTGTATGACATGGAATTTTCGCAATAATCACTTGGACGAAAAATAATCATCATTTGGAAACTACCTCTACCTCCGTCTCCATATTTGCATGCAAGTGCTCCGTCCTAGGAAGCCTGCCAGCTTGGAGCCGTCCATCTGTACACTCGGAAAGGCTAGTGTGAGCAGCTGTGGCCACTAGGATCTTCCCCAGTTGTCCTGTCCTTTGCCTTTCTTCACCACAGGTACCTTTGATAGGCTACTCTCTGATTCTGTGAACTCTTTGTCTGTCTGTCCCTCCCACTCTCACTTGTTCTCAGCATCTCAGAGGCATTTGGATGGTCAGGTTGAGGCTGGGGCTCCCCGACGAGACAGCATGGGGGCATCCCGGAGAGCTGAGGAGAAAACTGCCCACTCTCAGGACATCTTGCCAAGAGCAGTTCACATAACTTTCTAGCTAAAAAAACGCATTTTTTATTGAAATGTCTTATTTCACAAAGTATTTGAGGTGGTTCCCAAGAATATGCACACAATCCAGGCCAATAGGTGGGTAGTTGAGAGAATTCGAGCACAATGGCAGTAAAGGTAAGCTCATCTTCACCACGGTGGTTCTCTGTCCCTCTGCGCACCCCAAACAAAGAGGGATATGGTCTCATATATAAATTCCCCGGTCAAGGGGTGCCTGGGTGGCTCAGTGGGGGTAAAGCCTCTGCCTTTGGCTCGGGTCATGATCTGAGGTTCCTGGGATTGAGTCCCGCATCGGGCTTTCTGCACAGCAGGGAGCCTGCTTCCTCCTCTCTCTCTGCCTACCTCTCTGCCTACTTGTGATCTCTGTCTGTCAAATAAATAAATAAAGTCTTTAAAAAAATAAATAAATTCCCTGGTCCAAAAGCTGAGAACAAGCCAGTCATTTAGGAATGACACTCTGATCCTGAGACCCGGCTATTTCATTTTCAAGGTCCTTTAAAGAAATCCTTGTCCAAGTTGATGTGGCCATTTTGAAGAGGAATTTGGACTATCCAGCAAAGCCTTACCGTAGCATAGAGTCATTCCACTTATTTTAGAAGATGATGCCACAGCCTTACAAGGAGCAGACCCTGCAGCTCTGTTTTTAAAAGCAAAGAATCAGAGACGAACTAAAGGAAGAATAAGTTAAACAAGGCATCGTCATACCACGAAACTGTGAGCACGAATGAGCTACAGTGTATGTGTAATAGTTGTGAGCGAATCAGCCAGCTGCAGGAAGAAATGTATGGTATGATCCTATTTATTTGACTCAAGTTTTTAAAAGCCAGAAAAATAGTAGATATAGAATATTGTGTGAACACGATGGAAACCTGTTGATGCTGGGTGGTAAGAATGTGGATATTTGCACATATCCTTTTTTTAAAAAAAAGATTTTTATTTATTTATTTGACAGATCACAAGTAGGCAGAGAGGTAGGCAGAGAGAGAGGGGGAAGCAGACTCCCGGCTGAGCAGAGAGCCTGATGCAGGGCTCGATCCCAGGACTCTAGGATTGTGACCTGAGCCAAAGGCAGAGGCTTTAACCCACTGAGCATCTGGGCCCCCCTGTACATATCCTTTTTATTTTTCTGATTCCAAGAGCAGAGCAGCCATGGTGATGTTGTACACCAGAGTGACCATAGCATCGTACACTGGCTAGCTCATCAAGTGATGACGGCCCTGTCCACCTTACGTAGGCTTTTATATGCATTAACCCATCTAATCACCTCAACAACCCCTATGGGGGAGATCCTTTCATTATTTCCATTTGTCACACGAAATACAGAGGATCTAGAGAAGCTAAATATTTGCTGAAAGCCACTTAGTAAGGCTGGCTTTGGACCCAGGCAGTTTGAATCCAGAGCCCATGGCCTTAATTATTTTATTATTTTCTTAAAAGATTTTATTTATTTGACAGAGAGAGACACCGTGAGAGAGAGAACACAAGCAGGGGGAGTGGGAGAGGGAGAAGCTGGCTTCCTGTCGAGTGGGGAGCCCAGTGCGGGATTGGATCCCAGGACCCTAGGACCACGACCCAAGCCGAAGGCAGATGCCCAACAGCTGAGCCACCAGGCGCCCCTCGTGACTTTAATTATTATACCGCTCTATAAAACCTCCCAATATCATCAAGTGAGTTGGTGGTTTATTTTTGTATGTATGATCACTTGCATTGTAGGCAAAGGGCACAACCCAGAGGGCAGTGCAGGCAAAGCGGTTCATCAGAGGTGAAAACAGTGCCATTGGGCCAGCTCCTCCATCTAATGACCTAGCTTGAGCTATGTGCATGCATTGTGTTACCTTTATAGGGGTGCCTGGGGGGCTCAGTCATTAAGCATCTGCCTTTGACTCAGGTCATGATCCCAGTGTCCTGGGATTGACCCCCGCATCGGGCTCCCTGCTCAGCAGGCAGTCTGCTTCTCCCTCTCCCTCTGTTGCTCTCTCTGCTTATGCTCGCTCTCTCTCTCTCTCTGTCAAATAAATAAATCAAATCTTTTTTTTTTTTTTTTTAAGTTACCCTTTTAAATCATTACTGATGCCCCTCAGCCCAGGATCCCCATCAGAGTCACCTGTGGAGGTCTCAGGAAGTTCAAAGCCTGGCCCGACCACAAAGTCCAACACACTAGATCATGGGCAGGGCCTGGTCCCCAGCATTTTTAAAAGCTCCCCATATAAATCTAATGTGCAGTCCGAGTTGAGATCCACCGCTCTCCAGAGTCTGGACAGTGCAACATTCAAGCTTATGATACTTGGCGAGAGCTTCCAGGGAGGACAGTTTGTGTTGAGGATCAAGGACAGATCCAGATAGGGTAACTCTCTTGATCAGACTGCACTTAATGTCTCATGAAATGAAGGCCCCTGATCAGGAAAAGGGAATGCCTGGACCTCCACTGACCCCACCATGTCCACACAGGCCTGTGTAGGGTGGGATCTGTCTGTCCCACTAATGTCTTTTAGTTTTCTGGAGGTTGCCGTGGTGATTCAGCATGGGAGTGGGGACCAGAAGCACATGGATTTGGTATTTGCCAGGCCTGGCTTAAAGGCATCGTTAGGCAGCAGGACAGAATCTTCCTCAGAGGAGAGCTCAGGGTCTATTTCTGACAAATATATCCCAGAAGCCTCAAGATTCCATGGGGAGAAGAGTCTTAACCTCAGGCAGTGATACTTAAACTTGTGGAGAACTTCCTAAAAACACATTTCTGGGTCCCACCCTCAGCCCCTGCTCTGTGGGCTTTGGCAGGCTCTGAGAACTTGTGTTTCTAGCAAACGTTTCTAACAAGATGATGTTGGCACTGCTGGCCTGAGCACCACCTTTTGCAAAGCACAGGCCTAGGATAATAAAAGAGCTTTGGCTTTCTACCTACTTGTTATATCACAGATACACAGAGAGGAGGATCTGCTTGGGGTCAGAAAAGCAGGGTTAAGAACGACCAGCTCCGTCACACACAAAATCCCATAGAGACTGTGTCACGTGTACAGGATGTTAGGCCCATCCCCAGATATTCTGATTCAATCCGTCTAAAGTGGAGCTTCCAAAATCCGCATTTTAAAAAAGACCCTGGAGATGGGAAGAAGGTGGATCTGGACGCTTTGGGAAATTGGACATGGCTATACAGTTGGGATTGACTGTGGGTGGGTTGGCAACTTTGAACCCAGAAAGGCCAATGAAGGGATAAATTAGCATCAGCCTATGGAGAGGATTTCAGTACCTTTGGTGCTCTTCTTAGGAAATCTGCCGGTAACATCTGTTAGGTGAGGACAGAATCCACATGCCTAGACAGGTGCTCGCTTCGGCAGCACATATACACATGCCTAGACGGTCTGCGAATGCTCCCACAAAGAAAAAGCCGGCCGAGACCACTGAATGGCAACTGGTCCACAGAAATGTCCTGACAGACTGGAATCAGGGGTCAAAACTAATGTGAGGAAATACAGTAATAAAAAAGAATAGGCAAGTCCCGAATTTCAGCCAAAGGAAGGAAAGGAGTCCTTTCCTGAGAGAAGAGCCCAGCTTCTCCACAGCTCCTACCGCATTGGAGTCCTAGGGAATGGTGGGGATGGTGTGTGCTAGAAAGAGGTGTGGGTGTCCCTAGAGCTCAGGCAAGTGTAGGTCGTGGTCGTAGCTGTGGCGTGTACGTGGCCAGGGAGGCTGGTGTGCCTGTCCTTCCCGCTCTAGCCAGATCATACCTGGAGCTGGTCTTGAGGTCTAGGCACCCTCTGCGGGGAAGCACAGACAAATTAATGTGTGTTCAGAGTTGGGTGGCTGTGATCATTAGGGTCACATGAGACACAGCAGATGAAAATGTGACTGGTCTGGAAAAGAAAAGGTTTTCCGGGTGGGATGGGGAGCAGTAGTAGTTCCAGTACAGGAGCTGATGGAAATTGTTAATCTTGCCCTCTGTCACAACAGAGGGCAGGTCTGGGAATAGTCTCCTCCTAGTGAGACAGATTTCAACCCTAAATGAAACACCGTCTAGAACAGACTTCTTTGGAGACGAGTTTGGCTGTGAGTCTCGGGATTCACCACCCCCAACGAACAGTCAGCACCGTCCCTGGATCAAGCCAGCCGTCCAGGTTGTTACAGCAGATTGACCAGCATGACACACAGAGGTCCAAGATCAGCCATTTGAGGGCATTGTGGCTAGAAACTTCCTTCCAGAAACCTCTGATCAATTTATGGATCTTAGAGCCAAATGACCAGAGGTGTACTGTTGGTCATGTAACATCTTGGAAATTAAGGAGTTTCAGCAGGCATCATTTCTAAAAAGATGCACATCCAGGATTTGAATAATTTTCTTTTACCAAAGAAGACTGGAAGACCAAAAGTGGATATTCCATTATGAATTTTTTTTGGTGTTAATTTGGGACATAATTCTTCTATATATTTTACTGGGAGATTTTAAACTAACTGGAACTATATGCTATCTGGTCTTCGTGCAAATTGTTTTCAAGGATAGAAGGAGAACCTTGTTTCTTGGCCAAACATGACCGTGTGTGTGTACAGACCGCCAGGCCTAATAGAATAATAACTACCTGTGTTATAGGTCATTGTTTCAAACCCAACTAGTTAATATTGAGTTGCTTCCTTGGATAGCCAATGGTGACGAATAATGTGACTTTTATCTTTTTGCATTTGTGTCTTATTCAAAGTAAGCATGCTGGTTTGATGGTTTAAAAATCTGTTCACATTTGTGATACAGATTTGGGGAAATGTTAATATGTTTTAAAATTCTGCAGAATCCTTATTTGTTTTTGGTTGCCAGGAGAGTATGGGATCTTACTTGGTGCTGTGTGTGCCACTTCCAGGAAGCCAGGAGAGGAAGAAACTGAACTGACATCTGTTGAGTGTCTATTCTATCCACCCCAGACACCTTGTCCTCATTTTTCATTTAATCCTCAAGATGCCCCATTTCCTACATAAAACCCCTAAAGACCACGGAAGTATTCACGCATGTCAAGGTGTGCATAGAGTTTGTAATTAGAAAGCACTAAATGCAAACTTAGGTCTGAGTCACAGGGTTGCTTCCTTGGATAGCCAAGGAAGTCACATACATCTTGGTCTGAGTCACATACATCTTGGTCTATGTATCTCCTTTGCATCTTTGCCCAAACTCTATGTTCTTTTTAAAGTGAAAATGGCCAGAATAAGTCTTAAAATCAGCCTTTGTGACCAAAAAACTTGGCAGTGCCTTGATCATTTGTTCTTCCCGATTCTTGGTAGAAGTCAGAGTTCTCTTTTCCCTACTGGATGTTCCACGCTTGCACGTCTCATGCATTGGACTTGTAGTGGGAACACCATTTCCTGACCCACCAGCTTCCCAGGTGAGTAGCAATGATGAGAGAGGACCTAGCTCATTGCAGAAGCACATTTTTAATTAATTATTTATTTTTAAAAAGATTTTGTTTATTTATTTGACAGAGAGAGAGCACAAGCATAGGGAGCAGGAGAGGGAGAAGCAGGCTCCCCACTGAGTAGGGAGCCTGATGTGGGGCTCGATCCCAGGACCCTGGGATCATGACCTGAGATGAAGGCCGACACTCCCTGTCAGAGCCTTGGCTTTTACTAGGTCGGCACGCTTAATGACTGAGCCACCCAGGCACCCCCAAGAAGGGCATTTTTCAATTAACTTAAGTGCACTGAGCTTCTCATCCCTGTTGGATTTGGCTACCAGCTGGTTCGTTGAAATGAAAGCAGATCCCACGCTGACTTCTGTCATGCATTAAACTTTTGTATCAGGCAGAAGGCACAAGAGCCGTCCTACAACCTGCTCCCGTGAGTTTGGGAAGTCCCAGCTGTCTCTTTCCAGGGCACAGACAGGTAGTCCCCAGACTACCTGACAGGTTTACTTGGGGCAAGTACCACAGCATTCAGCAGGAGGATTGGCCCCCCTACCTGTCAGATCAATGGCCAAGTGGTGGAAGAACCTTCTGAGGAGGCTGCAGGTGTTCTATTTTTTTTATCTGGGTGGTGATTATTTCAGTATTTGCAGATGTAAATTTCATAAAGCTGTCTGTGTGCTTAAGATTTGTTCACTTTACTATATGGAAGTTATGCTCAGTAAAAAAAAAAAGGGGGGGGAATAAATGATTGTCCTTAAGTTATTCACAACTTGTGAGTAGGAAAACTATTATATTTTATACAAACCCCTTGAGTTAGAGGTTTTCCATGGAAGGGTCACTGCAAGAGGAGAAGGCCCCGCAGCTCTTTCACAGGTCCCCGTACCCCTGAAGCAGGGGCCTTCTCTCCTGGCCACTATCCATCACCCCTAAGGGGTCCGTCTTCCCCATTTTACTAGGTCGGCACTGCGAAGTCAGTTAGTTGGAGTAGGAGACACCAATCTTTCGTGTGGCTCCTCTTTGTTAAGGTCCTCTATCGTGGGACTCCTGTCGGGGTCTTCCCTCTGAGGACCCGCAGGCCAGCCCTTAGGTTCTCCAAGATTGACACAATAACTGCCTTATTCCACAGGACACCCTCATTCCTGGGACACCTTGGTCTCAGGCCTCTGTTGCCTTCACGCTCTATTCTACCCTGTTTTAAGTATTTCCTTTTCTCAGATTTTGACCTCTTTTGCCCTTCATGCTGTAAAGAACTGAATTTTTTTTAAAAAATTTGATTCATTTATTTGATAGAGATTACAAGTAGGCAGAGAGGCAAGCAGAGAGAGAGGGGAAAGCAGGCTCCCCGCTGAGCAGAGAGCCGGATGCAGGGCTCGATCCCAGGACGCTGAGATCATGACCTGAGCCGAAGGCAGAGGCTTAACCCACTGAGCCACCCAGGTGCCCCAAGAACTGAATTTTAACTGGTGATTTTAACTGAATTTCTCATGAGGCTAGGCTCGAAGGTTCTGGGGGATGAAATAAGATATATTTCCTTAGGTGATAATCCCAGACTCCCTGGGAGATGGATGTGGGAGAGGCTGGAGTCTCACCCTCTCTTTTCCCTGGAGGAGAAAAAGAGGCTTGTGGTGAGTGCAGAGGCCTTACCTCAAAGTACCAACTTAAATGAGTATGGGGTTTGGCCGGCTCCCAGCCCTGGCCCTGGTAGCTCTTTCCTCCAAGGTGAACTTTGGTGGAGCTAAGCCATAAAGACGACCCTTTGTATCAGTTGCCTCTGGGACAGGGTGATTGTGTTTCTAATTTGGCAGTTTCAGAATTGCTGGGACTCTCTCTTACCCGAGTATCCCATTCTGCCCCTTCTGCACATGTTACAGACCACCCCTTGTGGTGTCTCTTGTCCTGAGCCCTCCCTGTCAGAGCCTCGGCTTTTAAAAACATGACAAAAATGCTGGCAGACACACACAGAAACCCTTTGCTGGCGTTCCGGATCTGCTGTGGAATCGGTTGTCATGGCAATGGCTGCCCCCACACGAAGTTCATCGTTTGGGGTTCCCATCATGGTTTTTTTTGCCCTCTTTCTTCAACAGCAATAGCCAACATGCTATTAAACCAACTATTAATATATCCGTACAACCTTTCTTGGCAGCTTTGAACTCGACTGCATTGGCTTCTAACTTCGGGTCCAATTAGTCATGCCCCACAAGCCAAGCTAACTTTGTGAAGAGGCTGGTGTTGGTTTGGTTTTATTTAGTCTTAGTTATTGTTGGATCCAATATGTATGAATACAGAGATTTGGGGGGGGTTCTATGAAAGCAGCATACGAATTGAGTTCTCTGGCTATACACTTACCTTAATTTTATTTTCTGACATGATACTTCTCATTGGCTTGATTTTAGTTGATGGCTTTGGCATACTCCTTTGTTTTTGTTTTTATTTAAATCCCAGTTAACATACCAGGTAATATTAGTTTCAGGTGTACAATCTAGTGATTCAACACTTCCTTACAACACCCAGTGCTCATCAGCATACTCATTTTTAAAGAACTATATGTCCATGAAAAGCATAGGAGATTGAATACTTATTAATGAACCAGAGGTTTAAAATAATATCCAACTAGCTGGGTCCTGGTTATATCATGTTATAATTATATAACATGCTTCTTTTAAAATTAAGATTATGTGAACACTAAGAGCTAAATAGATTGAAGATATATATATATATCTTCAATCTATTTATTATATATAATATATTTATATAAAATTATATATTTATGTATTATATATGATACAATCATATATTATGTATTAAATATATTTATGTGATATATTTATTATATATATATATTATATATATAAAATTGTTGTTAACATGCATGGGAAATTTACAGAGTTTGTTTGAACTTAGTGTGTCAAATAAAAGGCTGGCCTTCTGAAGCCAAAACCAAACATGTTAGTCACCCTTGACTCAGGGCTGCGGATGAAGGCAGTGGTTGAAGGAATGGGGCAGGACCTCCGTGAAGCTGGCTTACGATGTGCCCCCTACTGAATCTTTCTAGGCAGTTCCTCAGTTCTGCTGGGTCCCAGAGTTGGGCAGTAGCTGGGTGGGCACCACACCCAGCTATTAAAGGGTGCTCATTTCCAACACCAAGGTGAAAGGTCTGGCGTTTGCCTGAAAGCTGTCTCTTGCCAGCTGCGTGGTTGGGCAAGTTACCTAACTTATCAGAGACTCTGTTGTTTCCTCTGTAAGAGTCCTCCCAGCAGACTGTTAATTAAATGAGATCATGTGTATGGGTAACTCTTACTATGGGACTTGACAGTAGGTAGTGTGGGCACTCCAAGGTGATTATTGTTTCAGTTACTGGGATACTATAGACGATGTGGGAAATTCTGTTTTCCTTCATAGTTTTGTCACACTATGTAATGATGTTTAAAAAGATGTCTCCAAACCTTTGGTAGAACAAATCTTCCACCCCATCCCTCCAAAAAACAGTTGTGTGTGTGTTTTTTAAAATTATAGTGAAATACATATAACATAAAATCATCGTTTAGCCATTTTCTGTTGTTAAGTTTCGTGACATTTAGTCATTCACAGTGTTGTACAACAACCACCATTATCTAGTTCCAGAACATTAATCACCCTAAAAGGAAGCCTCATAGCCATACCCTATTTCCCAATTCCCCCAGCCCTTGGCAACCACTACTTGGCCTTGTGCCTCTATGGATTTGCCCACTGTGGTTATTTCATATAAATAGAAACATACATATGTGGTCTTTTCTGTCTGGCTGCTTTCACTTAGCATAATGTTTTCAAGATTTATCCATGTTGTGTCTTGTATCACTTCACTTCATTCCTTTTAATTCCTGAACAATGTTCCATTGCATGGCTATGCAGTCCTAGTCCATTTGGGCTGCTATACCAAAATGCCACAGATGGGTGGCTTATAAGCAACTGAAATTTATTCCTCCCAGTGTTGGAAGCTGGGTGCTCAGAATGAGGATGATGGGCAGAGGGCTCTCTTCCAGTCGTGGAGTTACTGTATCCTCACATGGCAGAAGGGGTTAAGGAGCTCTGTGTCATCTTTTTTTATAATTAATTGCTTTCATAAAGGGCTATGTCCTCAGGACCTAAGTCCCTGCCAAAGGCCCCACCTCCTAACACCACCACATTGAGTTTAAGATTTTTAACACATGAACTTCGGGAGGACCCAAACATTCAGACCGCAGTGTACATCATATGTGGTGTTTTTTTTTTTTTTTTTAAGATTTTATTTATTTATTTAACAGAGAGAGATCACAAGTAGGCAGAGAGGCAGGCAGAGAGAGAGAGAGGGGAGGAAGCAGGCTCCCTGCTGAGCAGAGAGCTCGATGCGGGACTCAATCCCAGGACCCTGAGATCATGACCTGAGCCGAAGGCAGCGGCTCAATCCACTGAGCCACCCAGGCACCCCTGGTTTTTCCACTTATCAGTGGATGGACATTGGGTTGTTTCTACCTTTGGCTACTGCTAGTAGCGTTACTGTGAACCTTCTTGTACAAGTTTTTGTCTGAACACCTGTTTTCAGTTGGATCAGACGAAAATTCTGCTTCACTTTTTTAAAAACTACCGAACTCTTTCTAACTATGCCGTACCGTTTAATGTAGTACCAGCAATGCCTGAGGGTTCCAGTTCCTTCCCATACTTGTTATTTCCATTTTTTTAAAAAATTAGACTTATCATTTAGTAGGTATGAAATGGTAAATCTCATCGTGGTTGAGATGGTTTTTTATAGTTCTGATTTTGTATGTGTCTGGATTAAAATTTTCTTACTACTGTTCTTAATTTTGGCATATTGCAAAGCTACATGAAAAACCCATTATACATAATTTCCAGTAAGAGATGGGTGTAGAGCATCTTTTCCTTCACAGCTCCTGATACAACTAAGCATAGTGGCTCCTGTGATCTGTACTGTAGACAATGGGGGGATAATTATAGATGGTGTCTGGTGCCTCTGATCTTCTCTGTAATCCTTTTCTTTTGCTTTTAGAGATTTCCTCTGGGTCATCCAAAATGCTTTTAAAACGTACTGATAAGAACTGAACCACCTGCCTGCGTGGGACTTCTGTACTCTCGGCTCCACTGTCTTCGGATGGCATTTTGACCACACCAAAGCCAAGTGACCCACTGCTCATGATGAGTGACGAGAAGAACCTTGGGGTGTCCCAAAAACTGGTCTCACCTTCAAGGAGCACAAGTAGCTGCTCCTCCAAGCAGGGAAGTCGACAGGTAAAGTTTAACCAATGCAAATTTTAAGATGCAAATTTATACCAAGAAATTGGCCAATTAAGATGTGTGCATTTACTGGGGAACCCCTACTTCTCAGTGGAAGAGCGTTTGCTTTCAGTCATACCTTAATTACATGAGAAGAGTAAACTTTAGGTGCTTTTAATAAGGCAGCTTGAATGCTTACCTGATGGGAAGGATCTATAGTTGGCTCTTTGCATTATTTTTTTCCAATCCTTGCAACTCTCCTCCAACACAGATATGCATATCCCTATTTTCTCCCCGAGGAAGCTGAGTCAGACCACCTGAGTTATTGGCCCAAGGATACACAGCTAGCAAGTGGCAGAACAAGAAGTCAAAACTCAGTCTGACTCCAGAGCCCACACTTTCCTTTGTACCATACTAATAAAGACAAAAAACCAGTCACTGTTCCAGTACGTTTAATATTTTCCTGCCTTCCTCTACATTCCCCTTCACCACAGATTGCCATGTGGGTGACTCTGAGTCTCCCTGGGAGAGGGAATTAAAGCCACAGAGAAGTGGTCAAAGGAATTCAGTAGGAAGAAGAAAGAAGTGAAACAAAGAGCTGAATATGGAGTGCCTGAGTGCCAGTCGTAATTATATGTTATTTCTTCGTTTTCTTTCCAAGAACTCTCTGTTGGCAGAATTCACTGGCTTTAGGTCAGTGGCAGTAAATGCACGTTAATCATTATAATCGTACCACCTTCGGTGAAGTAGAGAGTGGGCTGTCAGGAAGCTGTGGGTTCACGACACAGTGGTCTCTGAGCCTTTTCAGCATTTGCTGGCTGTGCTGGCATTGCCTTTCCTCCATGGGAAGCTCTGGCCTAAGAATTGGCCCAGAGTCCTTGGTTCCAGATTTAGAAGCAACAATCCGGCAGCCTCCCACCTCAGGCATGCCTGCACATTCTGACGCATCATCACAGGTCTCTCCATCTGAGCACTGGCTGGGACAGGGAGCTGGCCACTTCCCAGTGCTGCTTCGTGTCATTAGAATCTACGATTCTAGACAGGTCAGATTTTGCCCCAGGCTGGACATTTTGGGAGCTCTCCAAGATCTCCTGTGAGGGGTTAGGAAGACAAAAGATTTTTTTAGCACTGTAATCACTTCTGTCTGGGGTTTTAAAAAAACGACTAAAACTAGTCCTTGGTTAATGCATCGTGGCCCCTTTGGAGTTCTGGCTTCAGAAGGGTGAGATAGCTCATTCAGCTTTCCATGGGGTGCTTCTCTCCCTGAGCCGAGAGTCTGATGGGGATTAGAGCCTGAATGTGGGATCTTTCCCTCACCCTTTGTACCTAGTCACATTTATTGCTATGTCCTTCTTGGATAAAGAGAAGGAACAGGATTCATTTAAATGGCTGGTGCTTATAACAAGTATAGGAATCAGAGCTGTGCAGTGACCTTCTATAACTGAATACTACAGGAATTTTCTTTAGGTGTTGTTACTTGAATTTTCTTTAGGTGTTGTTACTTGAATTGATGAACTTGGTTTTCGCACAGCTTCTTCTGAGCTTGTCCTAAAGATGGAGAGGAATGTGCAGAAAGCCTCAATTTTTTCCTGCTTAGAATGGATGGCCATTCAGCTCTTCATTCATCAAATGGTCATCTTCTATATTTAGGATCTCCCACTTTACAGTATGTGTAACATTGCTTTATATACATAAACGCTTCTAGGCAGGGCAGGTGGATAATTTAGTAAGTTTATTCCAACTCTAGACTGAATCTAGTTCTACAGGGCATGTTTAATTTCAGGGACCATTTTCTTATTCTGCCCACTTTCCCATCCTTCTGTCAGAGGGAGGTGTTCTGTCACAGGAGTGGCTTAGCTCCTCCATCCGTGTCGTTCACCTCGACAAGCTATGTCTGTTCCAACATCACAAGCTGTCCCAAGGTCGTCTTTCATTCTCTAAAGGTACA
This sequence comes from Mustela nigripes, assembly GCF_022355385.1. Taxonomy (NCBI): domain Eukaryota; kingdom Metazoa; phylum Chordata; class Mammalia; order Carnivora; family Mustelidae; genus Mustela; species Mustela nigripes. The sequence goes on from NC_081560.1 coordinate 50,500,156, forward strand.
GGCACCTTGGAAGTTCGACCTTCATGGCTCTGAGGGAGCAGAGACGTATCCCATGATCTCACAGATGCTAAAGATAGTAACACTGTGTTTCTAGTCACTTCACTGGAAAGTATGAGTTCAACACTTACAACTTCAAGATTTATATAATAAGAAATTTAATGTGAGGAATGTTGAATTCTAGCTGATAAAGATGATCTGTGCAACAACCTACTTGTTTTTTAAAGCTTCAGTTTAAAGCCACTATGAGGCTGTTCTTTTCATTTCGTGGTGAGGAGGGGGTGGGTAAGCCTGATGGTGACCGTGTTGGACCGTCCTAATGCTGGGTTTTCTCCTGTGCTTTAGAATTATGCTTTAGAGGGTCATCTTGAGTTTGTTTCCCCATGTTCTTTCCTAGCACCCGCCCTGCCCTACCTAGGGATTTGCTATTACCTGCTTCTTGCCTCCGAGGACCCCAACCAGAGCCAAGGGTTATATTTGCAGCTGGAGGCTTCTGTTCCATGTCAGTGATAGAATGTCCAAGATCCACTACCAGGCCAGCATACTTGGCCCAAGTCTGATTGTAAGGCTGTGTCTGCCTTCTGCCATCTCCCTGGAAAAGGCAAGATTTTTTTTGTTTTTGTTTTTGTTTTTAAAGACCCCATTTATTTATGGGACAGACAGAGATCACAAGTAGGCAGAGAGGCAGGCAGAGAGAGAGGAGGAAGCAGAGAGCCCGATGCGGAGCTCAATCCCAGGACTCTGGGATCATGACCTGAGCCGAAGGCAGAGGCTTTAACCCACTGAGCCACCCAGGAGCCCCGATAAGGCAAGTTTTAAAGCCCCCTTTCACTGTGGTATGGAGCTCCCCCTTCCACATTTGCTTATTTCCAGCTGTGAGCCTAACTCAGGTCCCAGACTTTTCCTATGGACATTCTTGGCCCCATTAGCCCACAGAAGCAGAACTCCTAGATACTTCTGTCTGCAATTTCTTTTGCATTTCTATTTTGTGTTGATCCATGGAGATATTTAATTTTTTTAAAATCACACAGACATACACACTAAGCCCCTACATGTCTGTAACTTTGTATATTTTTGCTGTTTTGGACCTGGGGTGGTGACAAGAGAGGGTCACTGAATGCATGCACTTACAATATAATCTTGGCTGAAAGACTCTGTCATCTTAGGTCGTTTTACTTAAATTCTCCTCTAGCATTGCTAGGTGACATTGAGAGTATATGTACTCCGGCTACACTGGCTTTCTTTCAGTTCCTTGTGCTGAACTTGCTCTTGTCCTTGTTTCTTGAACTGAATTTGAACTTGTCCTTCCTATCCCAGAGTCTCCTCACATGAAATCACGAGGAACTATGCATTTAGGTAGAGGTATTCTCTATCTGTATGTCTTGTTAGAAAAGCTTAAAGGACAGAATGATCAAGAATTGTGATTGGTGTCTTTGTTTTTGCTTCTGATCTAAGACAGATTTGACAATTTAGAACATGAATACCCAAGAAGGGTTCTGTCATCTTTTAGCTTAAATACTAGGGCTTTTGAAATTTAAATATAGCATGCCTCATTTTGTCAGTATGGGAACAACCTATAAATATAATCTTATCGATATGATTTTGGGAGGAATGTATGCATTGGTGATTAGAACTTGAACTCTCCAGCCTCGGTTCCAACCATTCATTGGTTCTGTGACCTTAAATTCTTAAACTTTAGCCTCTGTTTTCTCATCAGTAAAACTAAAATAATAATAGTTCTTTTCACATAGATTATCATGAGGGTAAAAACTGAAACATCTAATCCAGGGTCAGACTCATAATGGGTCCTGAGTTAATATTAACATTCACTTTTGTTATTATAGTTAACATTAATTTGAACTTCATTCTTATGTGTGGAGAATGTAAATACTCATAGAGAATAGTTCTGCTTTTTGCCCCTAGGAGCTTCTACAGGCATTGTACATGTATCTACCCAGTACTGGTTAGTGTTGTACAAAGGTCCACAAAAGTATACAGTGTATATGTGAATATATATTTTTAACATAAAAGTGCCTTCCTTTATACACATTAACAAAATGCTTTTATTTATTCCTTTATTTTCATTCTTTTTTTTTTTTTTTTTTTTTTTGAGAGAGAGTGCATGTGTTATGGGGGAGGGACAGAGGGCAGAGAGAGAGAGAGAATATCAAGGAGGCTGCATGCCTGGTGCAGAGCCGGACACATGGCCTTGATCTCACGACATTGAGATCATGATGTGAGGCGAAATCAAGAGTAGGACGCTTAACTGACTAAGCCACGCAGGTGCCCCCAAAATGCTTTTTGAGAAGACGGTAATAGGATATTTAATGTCTGGGCTGCATTTGCAATCTTCAATATCTGGCCTGATCCGTACCTAAAACAAGTGAAACCAGTTGGTGAATCCTCACCCCTTTCCTGTTCTGTTGGGCCTTGTGCTCTCATGGGTATAAGTGATTTTTCCACTTCCGTGCCAGCACCTATCTGTTGGGAGCAGCTGCTTAGAGCTTTGTGTTGGGGAGGATTCTGTGGTTGAGTCTGACTGTCGTAGGAAAGAACCCCATGTTCTCAGCTCCAGCCCGCGGACATAGGCAGGGTGAATGGCAGCACAGGTGTCGCATTTGTCGCCCATTAGCGATATTGGAGGGTTGAGATCAAGCCCTCTCTGCTAGAGCTTTATATTATGCTGTTGCAAGAACTTTAGGCAAGTGAAGTTTGCCTCAGTTCTTGATCCATGAAATGGAGACAAAACTCCCCTCCTCCCTCTCCAGGGTTGTTACGAGAAAAAATGGAATGTTTTTACTGGCTAAAAGAGTTAAAACTCTTTGGAGGAAGATCCTCTGTCCATTTATGAAGTTCTCACAATTACAGATCAGCTCCCTTTGAACTGAGGCCCGTTCCCGAGCCAGAAGGGAAATGGTCTTGTGTTAGGAAACCTGACAGTCTGCGGAAGAGATGAATCTCTTTGAAGAAAAGCAGAACATCCTTCTGGTATAGTGCCTTTGTCTGGAGGACGGGAACCTCTTCTCCCTGAGAAAATCCCCAGTTAAAGGAACCAGCTTACCCAAGGAACAGGCGGTCAGTCCCTTCTGACTGTGTTACTCATACCCTATTTTTTGTAGTGTGCTAGGTCCGTCTTTGCTTTAGTGTCCCTACCTGTTACAGGCTTTGCTTCAGCTACCCCTCTAGCTAGATTGAGTCATATGAAACTGTTCTTCCCTTTTGAATTTTGTGGTTTTTCTGGAAAAGAATCTTCATTTATCACTCTAATTTTTTAAAAAGATTTTATTTATTTATTTGACAGAGATCACAAGTAGGCAGAGAGGCAGGCAGACAGAGAGGGGGAAGCAGGCTCCCTGCTGAGCAGAGAGCCTCATATGGGGCTCAATCCCAGGACCCTGAAATCGTGACCTGAGCCGAAGGCAGAAGCTCAACCCACTGAGCCACCCAGGCACCCCATCACTGTAATATTGTTAAAGTAACTTATAAAAATAATATGTACTCCCTGCATATCATTTCCAAGGTAAGTGCAAGTCTGTGTTGAATTGCAACACTTTAATTCATTTACTTTTAATGAATGCTGTTGGTAGTTCCAATTAATTGAATCTGGGAAATGACCATTGGTTGTGGAGGTCACTGGTGCCATTGTCTAGTGGGAGAGGTAGGTGTGAAAGGCTGGTTAGAGCTCATTCTCATAGAAGAGGAGCAGAGAAAGAGGGCACCCTGATTCTACCAGGCCCCAGACAGGATTTGAGATAGGCCTTCACATGTTCCATTTGGGAACCTTGAGTTTGACTAATGCCAAGCTAAACATTGCCCTTTCCTCTGCTCACGTGGCTAACCCTCTTTTGATTGATTCATTGGTCAAAAGAGTGTATACGTCTCAGAATCCTGAGTTTCTATTCACACATCTTTTTAGTCCTCATAGTACCTAGCACAGGGCTTTGCACATGGCAGATGCAAATTATTGGACAAATTTACTGAATGCCAACAGCAAGAATCCATACGTTAGAACAATATGGCCAGGTGGGCATAGCGGGGTGGGAGCAAAATGCCCACAAATTTCCGAGCTCCCTCCTTCCAGGGGTGTATTGCGAGGGTCTTCAAAAATGAACAAAGGCCTCTCCATTGAGTTTCTTCTGGCAAATGATGACATTCCTAATTGCTTTCTGTACCCGTGGTCTCTGAACCAACACCCTGTTCTAAAGTATGGAACAGACGTCAAGGTGTCTTGTTGCAACTGACCTGTATTCACATGGGCTCTGCTTTTTTGCTCGCTGGCTGACCTTGCCGCATTACCTAAAACCTCTGAGTCTCAGTTCTTCAGCTGTGAAATTGGGATCATTGTGCTTACTTTGGAGAGCTAAGTGAAATAATAAATATGAAGAACCTAGGGTAGCACATGGCAGACATTAGGTAAGTGTGGATCAATGAATGAATAAGCATGCCGTTGCTAGGTTGAGAGATAATTATTCAGAAAGCTCTGTGGATATATTAAGTAGGTTAAGGGATACCTAAGTGGGAGAAAGAATTGCTATTTCTGAACTTGTAAAATATGAGTAATTTCCTCTCGCCTTCTTTCCACTGCCCCCTTACATTTCTTTCCTAGAACTTTCAAAGTAACACATTTCAGAAACCAGACTGTGCTAGATAAAGATGAGTAAGTTTTGTCTTTACTGAAACAGTCCGGTATGCCCATGCTTTAGGCAACATCTATTAAGAAGCTATCATTAAAAGACCCTGGGCAGGGATATATGACGCTACCAAGGGCAGGACAGCTGAACAGACCACTAAAGTTAAGAAATCGGCACAGTGGGGTGCCTGGGTGCCTCAGTCATTAAGCTCAGGTCAGGTCATGATCCCAGGGTCATGGGATCAGGTCCCGTATCGGGCTCCCTGCTTGGCGGGAAGCTTACTTCACCCTCTTCCACTGCTCCTGCTTGTGTTCCCTCTCTCACTGTGTTCTCTCTGTAAAGTAAATAAAATCTTAAAAAAAAAAAATTGACACTGTGAGGGAGACCGCTTTGTTAGGAGAGCACGCTTCCTTTCTTTCCTAATCCTAATGTGTTGTTAGTATTTGCTAGATAGTAAGTTAGGAGTCAGGGAGTGAATCCTTTCAAAATAATTGGCAAGTGTTTTACTCTTGGTTGTAGGGGATTTGAAATAGAGAGAGAGAGAGCCATTGCTAGGTAAGTCTCCATACAATTATGCAGTTTGCTCTGGTCACCCGCCTGGCCCTGGGCTAATCTGAGATGATGTTTGAGCTCTCCCAGGGTCACCTGATGAGGGTGTTTTTATGCAGGCTATTAGATTATGTTGTACTTCCGGGAGCCCAGGCTGTCTGGGTTTGGTGCCAGAACCCGTAAGACTTGAGGCTGAGTGGGAGAGAATGTGCCATGGAGTGAAAAGTGAATGAAAGCTCTAGTGCTCCGGTGTTTATCGAACTTGCGTAGTCCTCGGGTATTGAACATGCTTCGTCCTACTTACTTCTTTCATGTAATCATATCTTTAGAGACACTGAGATTTAACATCTGCCTTTTTAAAGTAGGAGCTGTATAAGCACCACAAGGAAGACCAACCAGTCAAGGAGGAGAGACTTCAGAATGTCGTGATTGTATCAGTCATTATGCTGTGATGGTCACAAAAGATGACAGGCGACAAGCATGAACTCCCTTGGGAATTGGAGGGCCCGAATTATAACCTCTGACTGTTTATAAACAGTTTAACTTTGCACAAGTTTTTAAACTCTCTTTGCCTTGGTTTCTGGTAAGGCTGTGCAAATTACACAAAAGGCTGCAGGCAGTAGATTCTGTGTAAGTGTCGGATGCATAAACCATTGACCTTCCAGAAGCAGGAGTCCCAAGAGCCCTCACGCAACACCTTATGGTGACTGCTTCCCCACTTCCTCCTTTCAGTGGCCAGCTGGGTGGCACAGCAGTCACATGGCTGGGCTGCTTCTGTCTGGGCTGGTCTGAAAGGAAGTGTTAGTGAGGGACACCAGAAATTAACAAGTGTCTGTTAACATTTTTATAGCTCATGTATCCTTTCATACTATCCCTTGGAATCTCAAAACAACCGAGGGAGGTTTGTATTATTTTCTACACTTTAGAAAGAAAATATGGCTCAGAAATATTAACTGACTTGTTTTGAGTCACACAGATTCTAAGTGGTAGGGGACCAGGCAACCAGCTATTGGGAGAACACCAGATTTTGGATTTCGTTAGGTACTAGAAAGCTGCTTTAGACATTCATTCAAGTCCCACGTGCCTTAGGCACAAAAGATTGTTATTGAAACAAACCCTCCATAGGGAAATACCTTTGTGGATGTAGGGACGAGAATAATGCAGAAATGGTCTTAGGATCCCTGAGGTCTCTCTGGAGCTGCTGTTCTGTTTTGTTTTTGTTTTTTGTTTCCTGGTGGACCCAACAGAGCAAAATAATTAGTTATATGTTTCTATGTTAGCTTTCCAGATTCTCACTTACTGGCCCTTTTATTTATTCATATTGCCTACCTTTTGGTCATACCTAAGCAGGTCACACTGAAAAGAGGAAGGGCAAAAATACAAGGCTGAGTTCTCAACGTGTCCCCACTCTGTCTTGGAAAGAAAAAAGCAAACAAATGTTTGGTAGAAGAGGTGAAGACTTCAGCTAAAATGACATATTTGAGTTGTCAGGGCATCTTTGTTACTCTCCACGTCCACAAATGATAGACTGTCAGCTACATTCCACACTGTGAAAAAGAGGAGAAATTGAGCTCCTTAAACACTTCTGGAAGTTGCTAGACTGTTTAGCCTGTTGTGCAGTTGCAGGATGACAAGCACAGAAACTATATTCCAGTGGGATTTAGAAATACTATCTTGGGGGGTGCTTGGGTGGCTCAGTTGGTTAAGTGTCTGCCTTCCGCTTGGGTCATGATCTCAGGGTCCTGGGATCAAGTCCTGCATAGGGCTTCTTGCTAAGCAGGAAGCCTGCTTCTCTCTCTCTCCTTTTTCCGCTCTCCGTGCTTGTGTTCTCTCTGCCTCTCTAACAAATAAATAGTATCTTTAAAAAAAGAAAAAAAGAAATACTGCTATGAGAGAGACTACATGCGGTGCTTTAAGAATTCAATTTATTTCTTTACAGTTGGTATCAGCCATAGTGCAGTATATATGAAAGCAGAACAGTGACCCCAAAGCTTTTCTTGAAAGCACAGCTTACTGGCTATGCAGTTACTGGAATTTTCCTCTAGAAGCTATACATGCAAATATAAACTGAACCTACTCAACAGTTCTTTCCTAGGGAGGGAGAGTCTAAATCAGCTTTGGTGCTATGCTGATATTAAAATGCTGAAGGCCCAGAAATGACAGTATAAGAAGTAGGATGGTGGCAAAACAGAAGCCTTCTCTAGAATAATCTGACAGCCTCCCTAAGTCCTCTACATGCTGGCCTGCCTTCAAGAGCAGCTGTGTCTCCCTTCACATCTGTACACAAGCCTGTCTCCCAACTAAAGTCACCTTCTGTCTGTCCCATGTCAGAGCGGGCCCATCCCTGGCGCATCTCTGGCTTCCTGGTTCCTTTTGTGGGGGAATGGTGTCCCCACCTCCCAAATGTTACATCCACAGCCTAGTCCTTGGAACTTATTTGGAAAGTGGATCTTTACAGATATAATTAATTTAAGGATCTTGAGATGAAGAGATCATCCTGGACTATAGGTTCAATCCTAAACTCAGTGACTGGTGTCCTCATAAGAAGCACACAGGGGAGAATACAGACATGGATATGAAGGCAGAGGCAGAGGTTGGAGCGATGTGGCTCCAAACCAAGGATGCCAGTAGCCACTGGGAACTGGAAGAGAGGAGTAATGCTTTCAGTGGACTGAATGTTTTCGTCCCCGACCCCACCCCCTTTCACATGTTGCAGCCCTAACCCTCCTACTGGTATTTAGAGGCAGGCCTGCAGGAGGTAATTAGGTTTAGATGAGGTCCCGAGGGCTGGTGCCTTCAAGATGGAATTAGTACCCTTATAAGAAGGGGAAGGACACCAGCTCTCACTCTCATACACCAAAAGGCCATGGGAGCACAAGGCAGGAAGGCAGCTGTCTACACACCAGGAAGCAGAATCTCACTGGGAACCAAATCTCACAGCACCTTGATCTTGGACTTCCCAGCCTCTACCAAGTCTGTGGTGTTCTGTTACAGCAACCTTAGCTGATACAAACACATTCTCCCTAAGAGCCTCCAGAGCCGCTGTGGTTCTGCTGAGCCGTTGACCCCCGTGTCCATATTCCTTTGAGTCCCAGCTCAAGGCTTCTTCCTGAGGTGGGTCTAGCTCATGGAATTTTGCTTGAGAACTCTGGTAGCACTTTCTTTTGAATCTCCCATTCAGCATTTTCCAGTCTTCAGCCTCGTATCTCTTTATTTTTAATATATGCTAACTTCTTAGAAGCCAGCCCTGGGTTTTCCATCTTTCCATCTCCAGTATCTGGTGCTAAGCCTCAGACCTCTGGGTAGAGCCTGCCTTATTAAATGGAAGGCCAGTTACGAACCAGACTCTAACTTCTGTAACACATAAGTCATTCCTTCTTCGATTCGCAAGGCTCCCCGGGATGTTATCCAGTCACTGGGTTCTCATTATGAGAACGTTATTCTTGTACAGACTGAGGAGGAAATCGCTGATGATTTGGATCAGAGACAGGATATAGGGACGAGAATAATGCAGAAATGGTCTTAGAGCCTATTCTGGTACCTACTCCTATGATTCTAATTATATGTACATCAGTTAGCCAGAATGTGTCTCTACTTTGATTGCAATTTTCAATTAGCTCTGGGGGAAAAAAAAAAAAACACAGTTTTGAGCACCCTCACCAGAGAGAACACCGTTATCAGCTAGCACCATCCAGCAATGAAGAGGGTTTTCTTCAGGAGTTGTGTGCCCTGTAATTGGAGAGCAGATGTGTGATGTCTGAACACAAAGAGTCTGCGGTTCTCTCTAGGCTCAGACACTGAAGGGCAGAACTCTATGATATGCCAAAGACAGTATGATTTTTTTTTTTAAGATTTTATTTATTTGTCAAAGAGAGAGAGCACAAGTAGGAGAAGTGGTAGGCAAAGGGAGAAGTCTCCCCGCTGAGCAGGGAATCTGGGTGAGGGGTTTGATCCTAGGATCCCTGGATCATGACCTGAGCCGAAAGCAGATGCTTCACCAACTAAGCCACCCAGGCATCCCTACAGTATGATTTTTTTTTTTTTAATGAAAAGGTAGTAAAGTAAAATATTAAAATGGTGCTGGAAGGTATACAACAAAGAGTGCAAGAGAATGTCCCCACTTTGTGCCTCTGACTGAGTTCCCTTTACAGAAGAGTCTGCATGGGAGAATTTCTCTTATATCACATGCACCTGCCCCTGTGTGGAGAGTGAGCCTGGGGGCTCTTCCATGAGACTAACTGCCCCTGTGACAGTGAGGGAATTCTTAGAAAAGGTAGTGGGAAGGGCACTAGGTCGGAGTCCTCAGAAGTCCTTCACTCATCTTCGTGGTCCTACACAAATTATTTCTCATAGCTTCCTCATCTCTCAATGGAAGGAGCCGGGGAGATGACTTCACATTCTCTTACAAACTCTGAGGTTTAAAAGAATGACTCCATGACTCTGCAAGGGAAAGCTAATCATTCCTTCTGTACCCAGAAAACTAAATAAACCTGGAAGAGACTCTTGAGTCTCTTGAGCGCAGAGTTACCCTGTCCTCACTGGCTAACACACGCGCCTGTCAAGCGCGGGAACGTGAGACAGACTGATTGTGCTGTGGGGAGAGCAGTGCCCGGCGGCAAGGAGCCGGACTGGCAGGGCAGCAGGTGGTCTTGGGTGGCCTCTAGTATCCTCGTGGGTGATCTTGTCAGAGTGGGCGTTGGGCAGAGAGGTTCTGTGTGCCATCTGCAGACCACAAATGGGGCCGCCACTTCACAGTGGGTGCTGTTGGCCAGACTCTGTGCACCTTCATTACAGTCATTGGAGACACACAGACCATCAAGCAGTTGTAGATGATGGGCTGCACAGCCTGAGCCCAGTGACATTTGTAGGTTTGGTGTCTCCATCTTTAACAGTAGGTGCAGCTCTCGAGAGGCCCTCTTGCCAGAGAAGAGCATCACAGAGAACAGAGTGCATGAAAGATGCTGTTCACAGCCTTGAAGGGCTTGTGTACCTTTAGGGGGATTTTTAGCAAAATTCATAACCCACAAATATATTCGAAGATCCTTAAAAAAGTACAGATGTCATTACAGCCATAACTGCTGAGTGCTCAATAGGGTTGAAATCATCATTATATGTACACTAAAGTTTATTTTTATTAATACTACTTTAATTATAAACCCATCTGTGGTTAACACAATTGGAAAACATTTTTCTCTTATTTGGATCTCAGGTGGAATTAGCAACGGAGCTGACACAGCCCTGGCTTTTTTCTCCTCCTTGTCGGTGTCTGCGGCCAGTGACCCTCCTTTTCTCTCCCTGACATCCCGTGCAAGCACTCACCCCCAAGACTGAGCGCATACTCTCCCATTCTCCAAGTCATTAAGGCACTAGTGTTTTGGTCTGTGACAACCCCAGGAATTAAGACTTAGTACTTTTTGAGGACTAAGGCCTCTGGATGTTTGCCTCCCTGCCTAGGCATGGGTGGGGGAGCTGTGTGTCTGGGTGGGAAGGGAGAGGAAAGATATGGCCCTTGGCAGGTCATGACTCTAGGCCCCATGTAGCCAGTCTGGGTGGGCTCTTCCCTGCTCAGCCTTCCTTTTTTCTTCAGTCTTCTCACTTAGATCCTTACATCAGAGACTGTACCTGAGGTTACTAGATAGAAGCTAATGCTATTGGTTTTTTGGTTCGCTTTTAGGAGACTTTATCAGCCAATATTTTATTTTATTTTTTATTTTTTTTAAAGACTTTATTCATTTGAAAGAGAGAGAGGGAGAGCACAAGCAGGGGGGTAGGGGTGGAAAGAGAGAAGCAGGCCCACTGCTGAGCAGGAAGCCTGCCACAGGGCTGATCACAGGTCACCAGGATCATGACCTGTGCCAAAGGCAGACGGTTAACCCACCGAACCACCCAGGCACCCCAGAGATACCCTCTTTTAACAAGCTTTTACATTCACAATACAGTATTGGTAACTTTTGGCATAATGTTGTACAGGTGATTTCTAGAACTTACTCATCCTGCATAACAGAGACTTCGTGCCCATTTTCTATGATACGAATTTGTGAAATAAGATTTGGAAGGGATTTTGTGGCTCATTTATCCTGAGCACCTTCCTGGTCTCGGAATCCCCATCTGCTAGCTTCCGATGGAGCTCTCCAGTGATGAGGAAACTGGCCATAGAGGGGCCCATGTTGTTTTTGTTATTGTTCATAGCGTTAATTATTAAATAATCGGGTGATCGGTCCTTCATCAGCACTGGGATCCAGGGCCATATAATTCTTACCCATTAGTCCTGGTTTGCCTTTCAGAGCCTATCAAGTAAAACCCAGTTCTTCAAGACAGCCTGGTCTCCTAGAGTGTGGCTGCTCTAAGTGGGCCTGTGGTCCAGCAGCAGTGGCCGCACCTGGGAAGGTGCCAAAGCGCAGACCTCGCCCCAGAGCTGCTCGACTGACATCTGCGTTCTGACAAGATCTTCAGTAATCAGCATGTATGTTACAGATTGAGAAGCACTGCATTAGATCACACACACCATGCCCCCAACGAATTTGTTCTTCTTCTTCTTCTTTTTTTAAGATTTTATTTATGTATTTGACAGAGAGACAGCGAGAGTGGGAACACAAGCGGGAGTGGGAGAAGGAGAAGCAGGCTTCCTCCCTGAACAGGGAGCCTGAAGCAAGCCCACGATGCTGGGATCATGACCTGAGCCAAAGGCAGACGCTTAATGACTGAGCCACCCGGGAGCCCCTAATGTGTTCTTTCAATTGTTATTGCTCTCAGGCCTGCTGGTGCTCAGAAATTTTAGTTGAGGAATAAACAATTGGACAAGAAGTAACAATTAACAACTCTGTGATTGGATGCAAGTACGGAATCTGTCTGGCATCATTTAAAGCTGTCCTTATAGTAACTGGAAATCTATTGACAAGTATTTGCCTTGGGTGCTCTTGGTGGTAAGTATTGCTCCTGGGTGGCTCAGTTAGTTAAACTTCTGGATTCTTTCAGGTCATGATCTCAATGTCCTGGGACCAAGCCCTGCATTGGGCTCCATGCTCAGCTGGGGGCTCTGCTTGTCCCTCTGTGCCCTACCCCCCATCATGCTCTCTCTCTCTCACAAATAAATAACATCTTTTAAAAAAATCAGAAATGCCTTTAAAATCATTAAACTTGTTAAGTTATGCTCCATGTGATCTAATGCTGGGTATTGTTTCCTTGTGAATTTTAAAAACCTGAGAAGCCGATTAAATAGTCTAGAGCAACCCACTCCCCAGTCATGCCAGATAGGGAGAGGCAGCCACAAAACTTCTTCCCTAACACTCTTCAGCTGCAGGAAGAATGGAAGTTTTAAGTCACTTTCTATTTCTGACATCACTGCAAGGACAGCGCCGAGAATCCAGCATTTGAAAGTCGCAGAGGAGACGTACACTGTGGAAACAGCTGTGCCGGGCGGGGGGGTCGGGGGGGGGACGCTTCAACTCGTGCACTCAGCAATATGGAAATGAACTGTGCCAGCTCATGAGCACAGATAAATGCTTAGTTGCCTTTCCAACCACAAAGCAGCTTTCTATATTTGGCACTCTTTTGACATTCAGTAAAACAGACTGAATTTAATGCCGGACGACAGTGCCAGACTGTCTTCAGTTAAACTGAAGCGAAGACCTTAGGAAGCCACTTTCCCCAGCCCCTGTCACATTTCTCTCTCCATCTGATACTCATTGTGGGCTTTCGGCCCAACAGCCTCAGGACACGACATCAGCCCAGCCGTGCTGGGCTAAGTCAGCAGGGCCTCGATCTTCCCCGGGAGTCCAAGGCCACCCTGTCCTGTATCCTAGGACATTCGGCTCAAGGTGCATGTTCTAATTCCTGGTCACCAGGTGTGTGGAACAGAAACAGCTCCTTTGGGACGCCTGGTCCCTTGAGCCCAGAGAAGCCAGCATCTTTGCTTTTTTCTGTCCTGAGTACCAGTTCACCCCCGTTCCAGCACACCTGATTAAAATCCCTCATCCTGAGGACTCTGCTGGGCCCTTATCATACCCCCTTGGCTCCTCAAACTCGTTCATTCAGTGAGTATTTTATTCAGGCCCCATACGTCCCCAGTAGTGAGATTACTTCATAGAGGACTTTGTTCCTGGTCTCATGCAACCATGTTCTGGCTCAGAGAGACTCATTTGTGAGGTTTGTGGAGGTGCTGATGAGGGAGAGACTTTGTGCCTCAAGGAGAAGGTTTGGGGCAAATAAGAACTCGCAGGTTGAGAAGTAGATGGGGCAGACATTCCAAATACAAAAAAGCGAACTAGCCAAGAGTTGGCAGTGTTAAAACGCACAGGCTGATTTCCTGCCCTTGTTCAGTGGGACTGCAGAATAGGAAACATGGTAGCTCTGAGCAGGACCCCAGACCTTGCTTGTCTCTACCCGTAGGGCAGTGTTCCCTAACTCCTTCAGACTGCTTCAGGATCTTGGCTGCTGCTTGGCATTTACTCCGGTTCATCATCAGTTTTTATATATTAAAATTATAGCAGAATATGTGTTATATTATAATATGTAGCAGCATGAATAACAATGGAGGTTCTGAAGTCAGGTGGCTTTACTATTTGCTGGCTTTATCACGTTAAGGAAGTTATCTAATGCTCTCTTCCTCATTCCAAAAATTTCCAGAAGTTTCCACATTCCAACAATAAGGATACTAATCCAACCTCACAGGATAGTGCAAGGATTAAGTATCATAATGTAAATACAGTGTTTAGCACACAACCTGGGAGATACCTAATGCTTAATACATTTAGTTATTGTTTCATGTATTTGTTCAACATATTTATTCATACCTACTGTGCCCTATTAAGTAGTGAGCAAGGCAGAAAAGATTCCTGCTTTTATGGAGCTAAAAACTGTTCTCCAATTATTTTATGTTATTATTGTTTATATGTTCTTGTTTTAGTCGACCCCCTTGGGTAGTATTTCCTGGCCCTATCCTTTTGTGTTTTAAATATCAGGCTGTATAGAAGTATGGGTACGACTTAATACTTCCTTGTTAACGATCTATCTAGCTCCATTTACTTGGTTTGAGAACTTATCCATTTTCTTGGTTGAAAGCCCAATAGCTAATAAACCTGGGAGAATTATTTTATTTGAGAGATATATATGTGTATATATATATATATCATAAATATCACATATATAGCAAAAATTTTAAATATATATATAGATCATTGCTGGTGTTCTAAGCAATGTAGAGTTTTCCCCATAACTGTTTTGAGGAGAAAAGACCAAAGTCCTAGGATAAAAGTAGGGAAAAAATATCATGAACTAAGAAGACACTAAGTCATTTGATAATAAATAATACTACTTTATAGTATTGATAATAATATTGATAATGTCAATAATAATTATTGATAATAAATAATACCCTACTTCAGTAATATACAGTTGATGTGGGTTGGCTAATTTAGGAAACTTTCAGAAACTGAACTAAAATTTTGAAGGGTTTGCATGGGTGGAGAAGATCAAGAGAAGATTCTGGGAGGCTTGAACAATATAAATAAACCACCAAAGTGGAAATGCAGACAAGTATTGCATTATATTCATTTGTATATTGCATGGAGTATCAGGCATAATGGGGCCCCATAAATGATTATGGAAGTGGAAAGTCTTGGGAAACCAGGTTGGATGAGAACTTGGGTCTGTATAGTGGCTGGGGAACAGAGAGGAAGGGACAGAGAAGATAAACATTTTGAGGGTGAAACCGACAGTACTTACTTATAAGAAAATTAATCAAGCCCTCTCAGTTCCAAATGATTTCACTGCACCATGAGGGCATAACATTTCTTCTCACAGAATCTGTGTCAGGTTCAGCAGTGATCCTTAATCCCAGCAAAACAATATCCTTTTATTGTGACCAATATTTTAGTGACCCTTTACTCTCCTCAAATGAAATTCATTATTAATTCATAATGAATAATAATTTTGAAAGTATCACCGTAATGATTTGCTGTAACATAAAGGAAAACTCAGAGAAAGTGGTTAATATTAAAGTATTTATTTTAAAATATAGATGTCCACATATGATCATACCAGAAGATATAATGATGTGGTCAGATATACTTATATGTAAATCATGATAGCTACCAATGCAGACCCATACAGGTGTGTTGTGCTAATAACTCAGATACCACAAGTGACATGGCCTTCAGTGACACGATTCTCCAGAATGGCGGGTGATGCTTGTTAAAGTCCCAAACAGAAGGAAATAGAGCCTCCCCTCAGTTACCCGGTAGTTGCAATACTAAGAAGTCAAAGGGTCTAAAAACCTTGCAGAAATACTTTGGTATAGATGTGAAACAGAGTCAAATTCTGTGCTCAAGAAATTATAAACAGGTTTCACCTACAAAAAAGTCCACTAGCACTTAGTGGGAAGTGGGGCAACTTTTTCATTGTCTGAGATGGAGGCCCTGTGGGACTTTGACCGTCCCTGGATCCCATCCATTAGATCTGGGGAGCCGAAACAACTGGAAGTACCCCCACCACTTGGCAGCCCACGAGGGAGAGGACTGCCCCCACGGAGAACATTGGCTCTCAGGTTTCAGCCGGGTAACTCAAGGATGGTGGCAGACAGGGAAGCTGGAAGGGGAGGATTTGGGTGGCAAGCCCAGAAAAGGAGCTGGCTGCAGAGCTTTCTTCCTTAGTCGAGCAGAGTCTCCACTTCCTTAAATACGTCAAATCTGGCTTTTCCAACCTGGTGAGCATTTTAAGTTCTGAGCCCAGGTAGAAAATAAAGTGAGGAAAAAAGACGATATGTTGTTTGGCATAAGTGCAAGCCATTTCTGGCTTATTTCCTTTAAATGCTAGCAAATGCAGTCTGATTCCCTGCCTTCCACATTGGCTCATTGGCAGGAATGTATTAGGTCTCAAGAATTCAGGAGAGATCTAGTTCTAACATGAATCCTTGAAACATTTTTGAAATTTAATTCTTGTTTTTCTTTAAACGATAGATATGATCTCCTTCCATTTTTTTCCCAGTTTTGTAAGGTATGCAATTAACATCTAATCCCCACTGGCATTTGCATTCTGCACAATTGAATGTCTTGAGCAGACATGCACGATTGTCTAGTATTATCACTACATGTTGCCTTCTGCTTGGGTGTTTTAAACAAATGGAAAGGACTTGATCCCCTGAGAGTACTTCCCCAAAGATTTTTGAGCCATTGATTTCCATTTAATTTAACAACGGTAACAGGCACATATCCTCTCTTTCACAGATCGGAATGTGCTGTATTTAACCTGTAAATAGCCATTTGGCCCAAAGATATTGGGCACATTTCAAATGCATGCTGACTTAAAATATTCCAAGGACATAAATCGGTTTGCAGTCTTATTCTAAAACCAAGTTTATTGATTAGCCAATCAGATGTATACTATTCAGGACAACAGATTGAGCATTGTGAGGAAATCAGAAGTGAACTAGACGCTTTGCACCCTCAAGGAGTCTGTTGTCTAGGAGGAATGATAAAATCTCACATATAAAAGTAAGTGGTAAACCACTGGAAAGGTAAGATGGAGTGTGGATGAAGTTTCTGAGATGAAATAGTAGTCTCCTTTGAAGAAGGCTTCCTGGAGGTGGTGGAATTTTTAAACTTGACCTTAAGAATTCATTAAAATTTTGGCAGGTAGGACATGTTAAATTTTGAGGAATGGCTTTATAAGCTGAAATACATGTGAACAGAGGTCATGAGTGTGTGTGCATGTGCGTGTGGCTTCTCATTCCTTAATAATACGCATTCTCCATGTATCATCTGGGTGTAATTAAGTGACTGAATAATTGGTGATGTGATAAAGAAATCTCATTTGATGTTGCTGCCTTTCTGAAAAAGTCCTCCAATTTAAGAACTAAATATAAGTTTTGCTTTTTTCCATAGAAGAATTTCCTTTTACCACTCTAGCTCTTGGGATCCTACTACTATTTCAGAAGTGTAGAATGTGCCTTTAACTATATTCACAGTAAAGGTAAAAAGGTAAAGGTAAAATCAGATAGAAGGCAGATCTGCCAGGATTGTCATAGAGTTCAGTTGCTAAAGTAGAGAGGTATTCTCGATACCACGTGTTTCTCAGGTATTGAACTTGAGGACAACACAGAAACTGAGCCAGGAGACCCCAGACCCCTCTGGTTCCATGCCCTTCCATTAGACTGTTTCCAGTGGCTTGAATCAAATTGCTTCTGCTCCCTGGTGCTGGTCCAGACTTACTACTGTCCATCTCCCAATTCCTCTGGCCTCTACCTGTAACCCTCACCTGTAGTCTGGACATTTGACTAAGAGCACTTTAGTCAATATGAACTCTTGGCGAAAAGGACATGTTTGTCTCATGGAGAGATATCTGCACCCCACGTTCATTGAAACTTTATTCACGGTAGCCAAGACAAGGAAACAACCTAAGTGTCCATCCGTGGATGAATGGATAAAGAAAATGTGATACACATACAAAAGGGAATATCATCCAGCCATAAAAAAGAAGGAAATCCTGTCTTTTGCAGCAACATGGATGGACACCGAGTGCATTAGGCAAAGTGAAATAAATCAGAGAAAAACAAATACCGTATGTTGTCATTTATATGCAGAATCTATAAAAACTGAACTCCAGGAAAGAGAGAGTGGAATGGTGTCTCCTAGGAGTGGGCAGGGGTGGGAATGGTGAAATGCTAGTGAAATTGTGCAATCACCCAGCTCTAAGTTAAGTAAGTTCTGGGGGATCTAATGTACAGTATGGTGAGTATATGCCTTATTATATTCTTGGGACATTGTGAAGAAAGTAGATCTTAAGTGTTATCACCACACAAAAACGGGGTAGTGAAGGGGGGAGGTGCTGAGAGGAGTGGTATCAAATCATCCCATTGTATACTTTAAACTTGTATATGTTATATGCCAGTAATATCTCAAAAACATTGGAGGGGTGGGGAAGGACATGTTTGTCAAAACTTAATTATGTGTTGGAAATGTTTCTCTCTGATCTGGATGGTAGTTACTGATGGTATAGATGTATAAATTCATCAGGTCGTACTTTTAAGATTTGTGCTTTTCATGTATATTAATCCATTAGTAAGATAAAAATGCATTATCTTGGCCTCTAAAATGGATATTGCCAACTTTGGCCTATCTTAGGGCAATTTTGCAATGATTTGTGCATTTTCATACACTTAAAATAAATTTTCAGAATTTTTAGTGTTTTTTAAATCCTTCTCAGTCAATGAGTTGACGCTACCTAGTCAACAACAGAGGATTCATTGTAATAACAATGTAATAACATTGTACCTCTTCAAAATTACAAGCAGCTCAGTAGAGCAATAATTGCTTTACAAACAAATGTTTTTGAAACGGAAGAAGGATGTGGCAGACATTTCTGAAAAAAGATGAAAATACTTGTTTCAAAAGCACCTTTTTAATGCTTCGGGATTTCCAGTACTTAAATAGCTAGAATTTGAAACAATTACCTTGCAACTGACTCATTATTTTGACCAAGTTGTCATGTTTACCAGCTTGCATTCAGTCTCCTACTTTTCAGCCAGTACTTAAGCCAATTTTCCTATATTCCCACCTGATGGCTGTAGCCTTTGGTTAAAATTCAGACTGAAGTCTAGCGGTGAGCAAGCAGTAATTGTGTGATGATGTAAAAGGGAACAAAAATAGAACTTCCAGTAAAAGCTTTACCGTGAACCGTGTTTCAGCATGAAAGAGAGAAAAATATTCCTTTCTAGGAGAGGGCTTTTGGGAAAAAAAAAAAAAATCAAATTTGATGCCATTAAATTATAGCATTAAATTCATGAGGTCCAGGACCTGTTTGAAAATTAAAGTTTAACTTCTTCCCCCCAGCAAGCCCAGCCAATCTCACCATCTCGGATGGATTTACCAATAGGATAAAGTAGCTTCTAAATGTTGTTACTGGTTTTGAAGGTAGCCATTTAGCACGACTGTTTTATTGGAACAGGACAGCTGGGAAGTGGTGGAAGGGCTGAGAGGAGAGATGAGCTACACCCAGGAGCCAGCCATTCAGAAAGGATTTTTGCTGAAAAAGAGGAAATGGCCCTTGAAAGGTTGGCACAAGGTAAGACATTGGCCTTGGACTCATCTTTATTTGCACCCACTCAGTACACAGTTTGTAGGCATGTATAGTGTATATTTAATTTGAAGTTGAACATTGGGACCAAGGGAAGGGTGCATGTTTAAATGGGATGCCTTAGTGAATTACCCTTTTCTTCCCTACAGAGATTTTTCTATCTGGACAAAGGAATCTTGAAATATGCCAAGAGCCAAACTGATGTAAGTCTTCTCCTATGTCAGCCTATGGATGAGATTGTACACATTGGGGGATTGCATTTCTCTGAACTGGAAACCATAGGGGGTAATCGTTCCTTCGCATGGACCAGAGGTGCCAGCTTCCCACTGTCCCAGCCCTGGGTTCTGGGTGGGCTCAGTTTGCCCATCAAGTCTAGGTGGAGGACTCCTCTCAACACCCCAGTGGGTATCCAGGGGTCTGTTCAGGTCTTAGGGTTGGGTTGAGGGGTCCTCTGGTGGGAAAAGACATTTTCCCAGGAAGCTAACAGGAATAAAACATAGGACAGGTATCACTCCCACAGTTACAGTGACCGAGGGGTTTGGTGAAGAAGGCCCTTGATGAAGGGGATAGGAAGTTCCCTGTTGCATTAACATGAGGGACACAGCCTACAAGGGCTGGAATGACTGTTCGTCCTGTCCCTTGTGCGGGTCCTCCTCTTCCCTGGCACATCCCTCATCCCTTCTTGCTTCCCTCGCCTCCTAGAGCTCATGTCCTCGGGTTGCCTGTAGAAAACCCGACATAAGTCCTGACGCAATGGCTTGTCTTAGCCTCCCACCCTTACTCCCCTTCTTAAATCACTTCCAGATGAATTTAGAGACTGGGAACTAATTCTGGGGAAGTCAGTGCAGGTAGCAGGTGAATTCATCGCCATGGGGGTCCATCCATGGACTTCCTCCCTTGCTTCCTTACTCACTGGCTGTGTGAAGAAAGCACTTGTTGCTTAATCCCCCATAGACTCAAACAGGTAATGCATGCACAGCACTTAATTCAGTACCCGTTCACACTAACTGCTTGGTAAGTCATCGTTATTACGTTTGTATTCGTGGATGTGAAGGGGAGGCTAGAGGAGCATCAGGGATGTTACTACTGTTTTTAACACCCTGCACCTCAACTGGCCCTCTTCTCACGCCTCTGCAGATCGAGAGAGAGAAGCTGCACGGCTGCATCGATGTTGGGCTCTCGGTGATGTCCGTGAAAAAGTCATCAAAATGCATAGATCTGGATACCGAGGAGCACATCTACCATCTGAAGGTGAGGCTGCTTCCCTGGCGTGATCTTCTGTCCCATGGTTTCTTTCGGTTGCAAAGGGATTGTAGTTAACAGTGCTAATTGGTAATGCCCTTTTTTAATTTCAAAAGATTCAACCAACGTGTAGAAGATCTTCATTACCAAAGTTATTTCTAACAGACAGTATTGATATTTGGATGGACCGTCTCACAGGCTGCCAGAGGGTTAGCATTCTCGTTGCCCACCCCGTAGGGACCACGCCCCACACATACCATGATTATGACACCAGTCAGTAATTACTAAAATCGTCATGTTTCCAAATAACTCCTCCTTCCCCTAGACTGTAGCGCCTTTAGTGAAGAACCATGTACCATGGGTTAAAGTAGGTTCCCTGCAACACAGTATTTACCGCTTTAGCTAATTTTATAGGGATTCCAATAAAATTCTCATAGTACAGTGAGTGTCGGGAACTTTCCTCCTAAAGTATGGGCTTCCAGTTAGTACCTCTGAAAGTGCCTCACTCGTCCCTTCTGCCCTCTCCTCTGCTAGGTGGTAGGGTCCAGAGGTCCACATCTGGTTCAGATCTTGACCTGGCTACTTACAGGCTATTGGCCTTTGGCAAGTTTTTTAATCCTGAAAGTCTCCGTTTTCTCACCATCCTTCCCCAGAATGGGAATTATTATAGTGCCCATGTTGTACTGCTGCATGGAGGAAACTTGGCGTGATGCCCAGCCTGCTGTAAGCTCAAGAACTTTAGTTTTTGTGTATAATTATTAGAGGGGACCAGAACATGAGGAGTTAATTGAGAGGATTTTAAAACTTTTTTCTTACTTTGAGCAAATTACTTGGAATAATGAGCGTGGGGGTTGGGGGTTGGGAAAATGAGCACAAGATAGTGAGCTCCATGTCTTAGGATGCCCCTGCTCTCCTCATAGGACCTGTGTGGTGATTACACAGGTATATGCCTAATACATACATGTGGTCAGTCATGCTGCTACCTAGCCTAAGGCCTGAGCAAAGCAGGGATTCTCACCCTTGGCGCTACTGATGTAGTGGGCTGGAGAATTCTTGGCTGTGGGGTCTGTCCTGTGCATCAGAGGGTATTGAGGGGTATCCCTAGCCTCTCCCCACTAGATGTTGGTAACAAACCCCTTTAAGTTATAATAGTCAAAAAATTGCCAAAAAAAAAAAAAAAAGATAAAACAGCCCACTCTCCCACCCCCTGTCTCAAAGGTTGATTAGTCTCCTCTAGAAGAGTGTCACTTGTGTCTCCATGTATTTTCAATGACCCCTACTTAGTTCTGTCTTGACATGGTCAGGTTCATCCACTATTTCACATAATAGAATAAAAGTAATTATTCATTTCTAGGTTTGGAAGAACCCGAGTGCTTAAAATAACATTGTGTGCTAATACCATGACAAACAGTTTAGTATTTCTCTGTGTTGATTTACTCTAAGTTCCGTTCGTGTTTCTTGTTCATTTGATTGAAAGTGAGCTGTGAGTGTTCATGTAGGTGCGAGCTATTGTCTGAGGGTCCTTGTTAGTTGCCTCAGTCAGGCAGCTTTTAAGTGGCGGCCGCCCAATCCCATTATCTTATTTTCTAGATGAGTAATCTGGGCAGCCGAAGGGTTAAGTGGCTGTCCACCCACGGTCCTATATCTGCTGGTGGGGTTGGAACAGAATGCCGGACAGCTATTTAATAAAGTGCTTTGATTCTTCTACCTCACTTAACCAATTAAAAAAAATGAGTGAAGACGAATGTTCTGGGCGCTGATTTTTAAGGGCCTCTGAGAGCAGATCAGTGCAAAGGGTGGTGTCAGATTTCTGTGAAGTTCCTGCCATAAGCGTTTCTGGGAAGTGAAATACATTTCAAAGACATAATTTAGGGAGAATAAATAGATGTCTGCCAGTTGGTGTTGCTTTTTCCTGTAAATGAAATATTCAGTAGCACCTGGTGAGGGGGGCAGTTTAGGTCCTGCATGTCCTTCTAACCAACACAACATACCTAAGAGCTGACCTACCGTTTCCTAAATGAGTGAGTGATGGCTACAGACATCTTTGCTCTCAGCAGTGATGATAGGAAAGATTTGAACAGATTGACCTGGAGTTTGCTTCTTGGAAGATAACCTACCATGCATCATGTTGGGTGATTTTAAGTTGCCACTTCAGGAAACTCTATTCCAGTATATAGGTATCTATAGTTTTCCACTTTGAAAATATTAGTACACCCTCGTACACACAAAACATGGACTGTGAAGAAAGATCCAGTGCGTAGGTGCTTGTTACATTCTTTCTAGTACTTTTATGAACATTCTAATTACTTTATAATAAAAGTTGCTAGTTATAAACATTATTCTTCCTGCAAAGAAGACACAGATACTCATTTATGGAGAGAGTAGCTAGCTGTTTGTGTAGGTGTGTTTGAAAAATCTTGGAAATGTCCAATAATAGTTTTTCGCATTTTTTTTTCTATTTCCAAGTACAGGGGAAATGTGTTTAAAAAAAAAAAAAAAAACCTTCACATTCCTCACCAATGTGTTCTTTGTCAGAGAAGATTAACAAGGTTAAATATTTTGGGAAGAATTTACAAATTTGGGGTGCCTGGGTGGCTCAGTGGGTTAAGCCGCCGCCTTCGGCTCAGGTCATGATCTCAGGGTCCTGGGATCGAGTCCCACATTGGGTTCTCTGCTCAGCGGGGAGCCTGCTTCCCTCTCTCTCTCTCTCTGCCTGCCTCTCTGCCTCCTTGTGATCTCTGCCTGTCAAATAAATAAATAAAATCTTTAAAAAAAAAAAAAAGAATTTACAAATTCATTCCAGTTCAGAGAAGATTGATCTGAAAAGTTTGAATTATAGAAGAGTTTAAAAAGAAACATGGTGCTAATATTTTCAGTAAGAATGGAAGTGGGGACAAGTGAATTTGGGAATATTTTGAGACAGATCAACATGAATTCTAGTTTATTTGTTGTTTAATTTAAGTGGTAATGTTTTGCTTTCTCAATAATAGCATGACAATTGGACCCTTTCATTGAGAACCTAAGTGAAGCTTATGAAGACCATTTTTATTCTCCATTTCCTTCTCAAACATATTCCTATAATTCCACATAAATTTAAACTAAATCAATAAACTCATATTTCTACATTTCTACACGGATCAACATGTAAAGAGAGGGCATCTCAATTTAATGAAGAAATTGTTTCTTTCAGTGAGTGACACTCTTGTTTTTTTCTTTTTAATCAATTTAGGTCAAGTCAGAAGAAATCTTTGATGAGTGGGTATCCAAACTCCGCCACCACAGAATGTATCGTCAGAATGAAATCGCCATGTTTCCACATGAGGTTAATCATTATTTCCCCGGATCCACTGTCACAGACTCAGCGTCTGGGGTCTTGGACTCCATATCAAGTAGGAAGGTAAGAGTTTGCCAATAATGAATCAAGAAGAAGGTGGTGACTTCGTGCAAGAGAGTCCCCACTGGGGACTCTCTGAGGAGGAAGGGCTCGTGGGAAAGAATCTCTTTGCCCAGCTGCTCAGAACTAGGGCCAGAGGAGCATCTGTTGTCACTGTGACAGTAACTGAAAAAACACAGGGAGGAATTTAATGGTGTCTCCAGCTCTCCCTTGACCATTCTGACTTAGGTTTTCTTCTCTGCTTGTAAAATGAAGTATGCATGTTAATAGCCGTATAGGATTATGAAATTTCTCAACATTTGTATCATAATTTGGGTATGATTATCATTTGACTGAAGAAGAAATTCAGGACTGCAGCCCCAGGCATGAGAGCATGGTATGGCCAGGCTGAGGTGATAGCCAGAGCTTGGGGGTCGCTAGTGGATTGCTTTCTAGAAGCTTCTTTCCCATTATAAGTCAATGGCTTCTGTTAGCAACCAGCTCACTCTGTTGTTCTTTATCCTAACGTGTCCCCATGGGGCTTTGTTTTCATTTATAATGTGCTTTTGTCATCTGTGGAACAGCGTAGCAGTATATCAAAGCAGAACTCGATTCAAACCGGAAGCAATTTATCATTTTCTTGTGCTGGTGAGACGCGAGTTCCATTATGGTTGCAGTCTTCAGAGGACATGGAAAAATGCTCCAAAGGTAAAGTGACTTGAAACCTCTGCTTCTTTCTGTCATGGCTCTCAGATGGCACTCGTTGAGTATTCACACCTCGGGTGAATTTTCCTGTCACTAGTCTACATTTCCTCTCAGAGCTTGCTCACTGAGTTTGCACAGGTGATGACCAAACGATACTCTCCCTGCAGAGCTTCCCATCTTCACCTGGCTGTGCATGCAGACAGGTTTCCTTTCATATTCTTTAAGTACCCACGTCTGATTTCCATGAGGACCTACTAAATCGCTGTCTCCATGGGTGGGCTCTGTGCAGCTCTCTGGTTGTTGTCGATGTTATTGTTTTTAAGTACCCAAACTGACTCTGTGTACATCCAGGATTGGGAGTCATGGCTCACGGTGAGTGGGTGAACCAAATGGAGATCCCCACGAATAGGAGTTCTCTCCCCTAGTTGCACACACAATCACCAGAAGAGCATTTGAAAGGCAAGAATACCCACTCTCCAGAAGAATCTTTAATTTGGTCTGCACTTGGGCCCTGGCATCACTGATTTTCTGCAGTTTCCCAAATGACTCTGATAAGGACTCAGGATTGAGAACTCTTCCATAAGGAAGCTCAGTGTTCTCAACCCTAATGAGCTAAGAACCACACAGGGAACTAAAAAACAAAACAAGTCACCAGTGGGATTGGGGATGTTCTGACTTAATTATCTCCAGAAGGGAGTCAGACATAAGGAATTTAAAGAATTTTCCCTGTGGATTTTAAAGCAAAGCCATGATTGAGAACCATGATAAGAGAAAGATGCCAGGTCTTGAAAAGTGCATTTTCTCTGTTGAATGCAGATACTATCACATGTGGGGTCTTATAAGATTTGCCCTCCCAGTAAACGTCACTCAGGAGCTTCACTGAGTGACATTTTTGGCACAGGTATTCCTTGAAGTGTCATCTCTGGGCCAGCAGCACGGGCCTGGCTTGCAAACTTATCTGAAGTGCGAATTCTCAGTCGGAATCAGAAACTGTGGGCGGATCTCAAGGATCTGTGGTTTAATCAGTTCTTCAGCTGATTCTTTTTTTTTTTTTTTAATTTTATTTATTTATTTGACAGAGCGAGATCAAAAGTAGGCAGAGAGGCAGACAAAGAGAGAGGGAGAAGCAGGCCCCCTGCTGAGCAGAGACCCCCCCCCAATGAGGGGCTCAATCCCAGGACCCCGGGACCATGACCCCAGCCAAAGGCAGAGGCTTCAACCCACTGAGCCCCCCAGGCGCACCCCAGCTGATTCCGATGAGGCCAAAGTCTGAGAGCCTTTGGGTCTTGATTTCTCAGTGGAAACGGCCACCATCATCCAACAAACAGCAAATTAAGGACTGTCTTTTGAGTTAGGGACCAAGAAACTGGTGTGAGAACTCTTAGTTCCTCTCAGGTCAATGTGCAGACAATCACCACTATCTCATGTGGGTCCCTGATTGACAGGTATCCTTGGAGACCAGTACAACCTTCATTTTTTTTCATTCATTTACTTGTCTGGAGTCCTCAGAAGCAAAGAATGACACCCTGTTATTGCAATATTGGACATAATGATGCTAATGATGGGAGCTGATTTACTTGCTGCTGACCAGGGTACCAGCACTCCAAAAGCATGCTGACCTATGTCAGCTCACAATTACCCTATGAAGGGGTGTATAATTCTCTCCCTTTCCCAGATGAGGACACTGAGGCACAGAAGTGATATAATTCACCCAAGATTCAGAGTTCAGGAAGTGTTCAAACCAAGGCAGTCTTGTTCTTCAAATCTATGACCATCACCATAGCTGTGCACTGCCTCTTCTGTAAGAAAGGAAGAAGTAAGATTTCGTCTCCATACAGATATAAGTCAAGTAGTAGAGAGAAATTTAAGAAGTATCTGGCACGAGCATAGGGCAGCCTGGGTGCCAGGATGAGGGCTTATGAATCTTCTTTTTGCTTTTGTCCCACAGACCTGGCGCACTGCCACACATACCTGGTGGAAATGAGCCAGCTCCTGCAGAGTATGGACGTCCTGCACCGGACGTATTCGGCGCCTGCCATCAATGCCATCCAGGTCAGCCAGATCCCTCTGCTGTTTGCACTGTGGTGTTTTTCTGCTTCCCTCTCTCCTCCTCAGCCTCGAGCTAACAGTGGGACGTTGTCCGGTCTTGGTTGCTTCCGCCACATTCCAGGGGACGGAGGTGGTCACTTTGCTGTGCAGTTTTCCCTCTTCGGTCTGGGAGGCCTTATTTTCTGTGCTCTCTCTCCTGTTTTGAAACAAAGGGTACAGCTTTTGAAAGTCCCAAAAAGGAAAAAAGATCTCACAGGAGGTGGCGGTCCAGAGCTATTGGCAAAGACACTACAGGAACGCTGCAGGTAACCGCTGCTTCCCCTGCTCTCCGGGCCGCATGCTGGGGGCTGCGGGGACTCCGATGGGATTTTCTGCAGTCTTGCTCGCTAATAGCCTGTGCAGAGAGAAATTCAATCACTTCGATTTTCTGGTTGCTACAATAAGCATGTAATGGAATTGGGTAAGGGGAAATGGCATGAGGATGGAAGGAGTTGGGCCCTTTCTTGGACTTAGGTTTCCCCTTCTTTAATGCCAAACCCACCTGCC
This sequence comes from Mustela nigripes, assembly GCF_022355385.1. NCBI lineage: Eukaryota > Metazoa > Chordata > Mammalia > Carnivora > Mustelidae > Mustela > Mustela nigripes. The sequence continues at coordinate 50,527,318 of NC_081560.1, forward strand.
CTCTTCCCTGCTTGCATGTGTGCTTTGTCCCACCTCTCCTGTGGCCAGTCAGGGGATTCATCATCCCTCTGAGCCCATTGGAGTCTCTGGAAATGGGACATTGTGCAGACTCTCTTTTGCCTCTGTGTCCAACCCCCCAGACCCCCATCAGAGTTTCACTGTGTTACACTAGCTGCCAATTTCCTGAGTGCACAGCTAAGCCAGAGGCTAAGATTTGCATCTCAGCCATTGCATATTAAATGGGGACATTGTTAAGGTCACATGAATCAGAGATTTAATGGATAAGTCATTGTCTATACTCATGTATGTTCTTTGGTTCAAAGCACTTTATGGGTTGAACGTCAGTACTTTCAAAGTGAAGAGTGATTTGTGTACAGACATGTGAGAAGTTAGCTTTTTGGAAGCACCGGATGCAAATTAAGGAAACATTCTAAAACCAGCCACGGTTCACAACCTAGGTACTGGATGGCTATTGCCAGGAGGAAGGAATTGAACAGAAATGAGAAAGAGTGTGGCAGCTTTAGCTGTCATTTCCAACCTAGAGCTTTAATGGTTCAATCATTTGCAAAAGAATATGTGATTTCTCACCCATTTTTATTTTGCAAGAAGCCAGAGCAAGTTGCTAGAGAAAGTGCTTTCCTGGGTTTTCATTTATTTTCTTTTAAGTTATCACTCGGTAGAAAGATTTACCTATAAAATGTTCTTCTACAAAATTCTAATTTTAGTACCAAGTAAATATTCTAAGCCTCTTGCATCTAAGAAGGAATGTCTCCCTTTGGTGTCACTTCAGGTCCCCAAACCTTTCTCTGGCCCAGTAAGACTGCATTCCTCCAATCCTAATTTGTCAACATTAGATTTTGGAGAAGAGAAAAATTACTCTGATGGCTCTGAAACCTCGTCAGAGTTTTCTAAAATGCAAGAAGACCTGTGTCATATTGCCCATAAAGGTAAATGAGTTTTCTTTCTTCTGGATGTGTTTGATGAAAATGTCAGAGGCATGTCTGGATATGGGATGTCCTTGGAGAGGGGATCTTAGTTGGTTCATCTTCTGCTCTAGTAGGATTTGGGGCAATCTAATTTTTATTTTATTTCCCTGTACTAGGGAGTGTATTGACAGGAAGTTTCTTTTTTAAGCCCCTAAGGGAAAGAGTGAGAGCATTCAGTATTCTTTAACTCACATGCTGCTGGTGGCGGTATGGATTGGTGCTTTTCTGGAGAGCGATATGACATTATGTTTCGAGCTTAAAAAAAAAAAATCTGCCTATCTAGCAATTCCATTTTGAAGAATTCATTCATAGAAATTACTTTAGAATTTATCCAAATAAAGAGATCTCTTATAGCATTGTTTATCATATCAAAATTTAGACATAGATGTTCAATATCATTAGCCATTAGGAAACTGCAAGTTAAAGCCAGGATGAAATATTACCATACCCCTATTTTAGCTCCAAAAAGATGCAAATGCCGGTGAGGACATGGAGAAACTGGGTCTCTCACCTGTTGCTGGTGGCAATGCAGGATGGTACAGCCACTCTGGACAGTGGTTTGGCAGCTTTATATAAAATTAAACATCACTTACCATATAAATCAACATTCACATTCCTGGCCATTTATTCCAGAGAAATGTAAACTGAAGTCTATACAAAAACTTAGATGTCCATGTTCAGAGCAGCTTTATTTGTATTTATTTGTATTAGCTGAAGATCGGAACAACGCAAATGTCCTTCAACAGGTACACGGTTACACAAACTATAGGACGTCCTTACAATGGAATACAGCTCAACAGCAAAAAGGACCAAATAATGATGTGTATGCATAGCTGCCTGGGGGGATCTTGAGGACATTATGATGAGGGAAAATAGCTGGTTTCTAAAGGTTGTGTAGTGTATGTTTCCATGTATTAACACTTTTGAAGTGATAAGATGATAGGAATAGAGATTCGTGGTTGCCAGAGCTCAGGGAAAGAGAGAAAATACGGCTGTGATCATGAAGGGGTAGCAAGAGGGATCTTGATGGTAATGGAAGGTTCTGTATCCTGATTGTGGTGGTGGTTCCATGAATCTACACGTGTGATAAAATTGCATTGATGTGTATTTACACACATAGACACAATGAGAGCACATAAAACTGGTGACATCTGCGGGCGAACTACAGAGGTGGCCAAGGTCAGTTTCCAGGTGTGGATAATGTAGCATAGTTCTGTAAGATGTCACCACAGTGAGAAATGAGCTATAGGGTACCCAGCACCTCTCTGTACTGTTTTTGCAACTTCCTGTGAATCTATAGTAATTTCAGAGCAGAAACTATTTTTTTAATGGAAATAACCTAAATGTCAAATAGGGAAATTGGATTTTTTAATGTAATATAATTATGTGATAGAAGAGTCAACAGCACAGGAATATACATATGGAGCACACAGCTCTGAGGTCGGATATTCACTAAGTACTTTACATGCACTGTTTCATTTCACTCCAGCGGCAGCATGTGGAGCAGATAGTATTGTAATCTTCATTGCACAGATAAGAAAGCTGTGGCTCGAAGAAGCTGAAGAGCTTCCTGAGTAAGAAAATGGTAGGAAGTGACCCACTGACACTTGAATCCAGTCCTCCTGGCCCAGCGTCTGGTGTCTCACCGCCCTTACACAGGGCTACTTTTACAGACACAGAAAGATGTTCACAACACACCGTTGAGTAAAAATACGTTGAGTAAACAATGTATAGGTAGGACCCTGTCCATTCGGAAAAAATGAACTATATAAATTTGGCACATAGAGGTGTATTAAACAGTCTGGGAAGATCTACACCGACATTTTAATGATGGAGACTGGACTTGCAAAGGCTTGTTATCTTCTTATTGCTTATCTTTTTTAAAAATGTGATGTATTTATTATTTTTTAAAGGGGCAGATGGGTTTAAAAGTTTTAAATGGGAAGGCAGTGGGGTGCCTGCGTGGCTTACTCAGTTAAGCATCTTACTCTTGACTTTGGCACTTTGGCTCAGGTCATGATTTCAGGGTCATGAGATCAAGCCCCTGCATCAGTTGGGCATGGAGCCTGCTTAAAACAACTTTCCCTCTCCCTCTGCCCCTCCCTGCCTTAATTTTTTTTTTTTTTTTTTTTTTTTTTTTTGGTAAATGGGAGGGCAGTGCTTGAAGTGAAAGGAAGGAAGATACGGGCTCTGCTGCTTTATTCCTCTGGCCCCATGTTTTTCTGCCACGACACTGTTGAGCCTTTCAGGTCTCCCTTCCGTTAGCCCACAGTTGTACGAGAAACCCTTTCATGTTCTTTACAAATCCTCACCTCAACCAAACTTGTGTCCTAGTTGCTGCAATTGGTGTTGCCTTTTAGGCTTTATGGGAGGAAATCCCTGAAAAAGAACATGACATTTCAATAGCACGAGCTGTCAGGGCACGTGGGTGGCACTGTTGGTTAAGCGTCTGGACTCTCGGTTTTGGCTCAGGTGGTGAGGCTGTCTTGGGCTTGCACTCGGCGTGGAGTGTCTGCTGGAGATTCTCTCTCCCTCTGCCCCTCCCACTCATGCTCTCTTTTGTGCAAATAAATAAGTGGATTTTTTTTTAAAGATTTTATTTATTTATTTGACAGAGAGAGAGATCACAAGTAGGCAGAGAGGCAGGCAGAGAGAGAGAGGGAAGCAGGCTCCCCGCTGAGCAGAGAGCCCAAGGCGTGGCTCGATCCCAGGACCCTGAGACCATGACCTGAGCCTAAGGCAGAGGCTTAACCCACTTAGCCACCCAGGTGCCCCAAATAAGTGGATCTTTAAATTTAAAAAAAAAAAAAAAACATGAACTGTCTTTTTACAAATGAAAGGATAATGCATCCCACAGCAGGGATATCCTGCATTTTATCACAGAAGAAGCTGCTCCCTCAGCAGAGAGAGAGGTTGCCATGTGGAGTTCAGCCCCCAATGCCTTACCCCTGCAGAGCACTCAGCCTCCTGGACCATCTATAATGGCTGCGGCCAGCTGCTCTGCCTTTCAGGCTTTGTCAAAAAACAGCTGGCCGCAGAGCTGCCACACGCCTAGATGAGGTCGAGATCTGTGCTCCCAGAAAGGTCCAGGTGTGCTTACTCAACAACAGCAGCTTTTGCCCTGTGGGCTCACAGACTCGAATTGCACCGGGAGCCCAACAGGCTGTGTTTCCCTGCTGTGGTTTTCAAGTACACTCGCATAGACTGAAGGGTCTCTGGGAGTCCCTTTCACACAGGCTGTGACTTGGAGTCCTCTTGGGATGGAGACACTGCTCAGGTTTGTCCTCAGTCCTGCACGCTTGTGTGCTTGCTCACTTCCATACATTCAAACTCAAAGCATCTTGACCTTTCCTTTCTTCCTGCCTGAGCCTGACCTGGTCAAGGACAGTTTTTGGGATACTTTCTTGACTGTATGACTAATCTATCCACTGTGATTCCAGGGAACGTGAACTAAATGTAGGAATTCCACTGATGTTGTAACATAGTCTGTGTTACTTACTTTTTCTTTAATTTGTTATATGCCTCTGTGTTCTCTGCTCTTTAGAAGATTAGATCAAAGGTTAGACAACCTATATATACCCATCATAGGTGAAAAAGTCCTTATATATTATAAATGGAATTTGCTTTTTATGGCATATCTCATTGGTTCATGTGTCTGGCTTTGAACATATGTTGACACACATTTAAGTAAGCAGAGAACAAAATACTAAAACTTAAAAGTCATTAAGGAATTTACATTGCATGTATTAAGTATTACATTTCTCCAAATATATTTCACAGAACACTTTGCCCATAAAATGCTTTTAAAAACAAAAGAATTCCATGGTTTAAAATGTTTGGAAAACCCTGCTGACTATGGTCCCCTTTGAATTTGCCCAAGAACAGTAAATATTAAAGGCCCTGAGAAGTCCTGCATCAGAGAAGTCTATTGGCTTTGTTTAAGTCAGTGATTTTCAATGTATTTGGAAAACTTTCCCTCACTTCCCCAGTAGCTGTTGATACCAAGAACTAAAGTTCTTGAGAAACATAATGCAGGAACATAGTAAATAATAAACCTTTATGGAGCTAACCCTCTATACCATCTGAATCAGAAGGCAGACATTCATTCTAGGCCACTCTGTTATGACTAGCTGTAGAATTTTTAGCTCACCAATTAACTTCTCTGGGCCTCAGTTGCCTCATTTGTTAAATGTCCTAAAATATGGGGTGCCTGGGTGGCTCAGTTGGTTTAGCAAACTGCCTTCAGCTCAGGTCATGATCCTGGAGACCCAAGATGGAGTCCTGCTTCAGGATCTCTGCTTAGCAAGGAGTCGTCTTCTCCCTCTGACCTCCCCTGTCTCATGCTCTCTTTCTGTCATTCTCTCTCTCTGTGTCAAATAAATAAAATCCTTAAAAAAAAAAAATCCTCTCTTAAAAAAAAAAAAATTGTCCTAAAGTAGTTCTCCTGACTTTTGGGTCTCAAATTCTGTAACTATTTTCTGTGATTGGTTATTTTGTTCTGAATAGAAAGAATTCATGCTGTTGCTTATTGTTACAAGAAGGTTTTATGAGACAGTGTTCTATTCTTAGCTGAAATAGAAATGACTGAATATGGTGAGCAGTTCTAGGATAGAAAAGCAAGGAGTAGGATAGGACCAGGGTCCTCTGGGAATGGGGCATTTATGTTTGACTTTGGAAAGAAACAAGGCTTACTGATACTTTCCTGAAGGCATTTTCAGACAGGGAAATCCTGATTTATAAATGAAAAGGTTAAAAGTAGAACAGAATTAAACTGTATTCCATTATTTAGTATTCTTTCATTTTTGATTCTTTTCCTATGTTGAGTTTTAATTGTTGGAGGATCATTTTCTGAAGTGTTTTGAGTTTCTGGAAGCATTGGATAAAGAGCCAAGCATATCACAGTGATATCATTTTCATAGATTAAAAGCTAGAAGCTATACAGAATTTAAAGAAAAGCCAGATCATTTATCAAGCATAATTTAGAATCCAGCATAAAAATATACTGAGCACTTACATTTATGAAAATTATCCAGAAATAAGTAGGACCATTTAATCAAATTACCTAATGTATCTAAATGAAAGAACCATTTGGATAGAATATCAGAAAGTACTTTAAAACCGTGGATATCTTGTGAGGTTTGAAAATGAGAGGAAGCAGATTACAGAAGTTAAAGCCACCCCAGATATTTTAGGTATGTTATCATTTCGAAGAAAATTCAGCAAAAAGTGCTTTTCATTAAAAAGAAACTGATATCTTGGTGGCTCAGTCAGTTAAGCATCTGCTTCAAATCAGGTTATGATCCCGGGGTCCTAGGATTGAGTCTCGTGTTGGACTCCTTGCTCAGGAGAGAGGGAGAATCAGAGCCTGATTCTCCCTCTGCCTGCTGCTCCCCCTGCTTGTGCTCTCTCCCTATCTCTGGCAAATAAATAAAATCTTAAAAAAAAAAAAAAAAAAAGAGCGAAAGAAAAGTAATGAGTCCCAATGTGGGTTGGGCACTATATGATAATATGTTTTCTCACGGTTTCCTTAAAGCACTCATGAGATAACGGGCATTACCCCCAACTACGGATGTGGAAACCGAGAATTCATCCAAAATCTAAATGACAACCAATTGGTAGAAGTAGGATTTTGGTTTGCATTTGCCTTACTACAAAATGTCTTTCCCTTCTGCCACACTACCTCTGTGGACGTGGCGTCCATGGCATTACTGTCTTCCCCCAGACTTCATTCTCTTTGATTCCCAGAAACTGCTAGAGAAGGAGCACGTTCAACAGTAGAGCTCAGGTAGTGTAAGAGTACATGTGTCCTTCAGTACCAAACATGCTAACTGCACTCTCGCTGTCTAACTCAACAGAAGAATATCATGGAATCCTGTGGAAACCAGAAAGGTAGTGGTCCAGGAGTCCGTTGTATGGGGCGTACAACGTTCCATTCTGTCAGAACTCAACCTGCGTCCCACTCTCTTGGTACGGTGAGAGGGTCTGAGAAATGGCTAAGGACAGTCTGGGAAAGATGAGTAAACAGAGATGCCATGATTGCCTTTCGAAATTTGAACACCGAATGAACGAATAAGTAGTGCTCTTTGCCAGTGAAGAGACACAGAGGGAAATTTTGGCTTGGGCACAGGAGGACTTCCTTCCCTGCAGCAGATCCTAGTGGCAGAGTGGACTGATTTAGGAGACAGAAAATGGTCTGAGAAACATGGTCCAAAATCACAGGCAAGGAGGTTTGGAGGCAGAGAAGAGTTGATCATTCCATATGGTGGGTGGCCTTAGTGATCTTTGGGGTTCTTTGTAGCTCTGATCATTGAAGACTTTCTTTCTTTCTTTTTAAGATTATTTACTTATTTATTTGAGACAGAGCGAGCGAGCGAGTGAGTGGGTGAGCAGAGAGGGCAGAAGGAGAGGAAAAGGCAGATTCCCGCTGAGCAAGGAAGCTGATGTGGGACTTGATCCCAGGACCCTGGAATCATGACCCAAAGGCAGACACTTAACTGACTGAGCTGCCCAGGCACCACCACCAAAGCCTTTCTATGTGGTTTCATTTGTTGCCAGCTATCCATAGATGTGATGCATTCATTTGGATCGCTCTGTTTTTGTAAGTTCTTTCTTTATTTTTCTCTAACATCATGTTAGAAATTAGTAAGAAAGCATTCTGCCACAGAGAATATTCCTCACCTCTGGGATCCTGTGTCTTTAGCGGTTAATATAAATATAGTCTCCTGCAAGCAGCCCCTCACAATGGCTCTGCATGTGCTGGGCCATCAGGCTGCTGCGAATGACAATCTTCCTGTCCTCTGAGTGGCCTCACCAGTCGTTTAAGAAATTCAGTTGGTAGCAATCCCTTGTCAGGTGGTTTCGGAAGCACTTTACACATAAAAATTAGATATCGTGACTGTATGACTTTCTCTTTATTTTATGCCCACCACAGTCTTAATCAGTTCTCCATTTTCTTTTTTTAAGATTTTATTTATTTATTTGACAGAGACACAGCAAGAGAGGGAGCACAAGCAGGGGGAGTGGGAGAGGGAGAAGCAGGCTTCCCACCAAGCAAAGACCCCAACATGGGGCTCGATCCCAGGATGCTGGGATCATGACCTGAGCCAAAGGCAGACACTTAACCGACTGAGCCTCCTAGGCACCCCAGCTCTCCATTTTGAACCAAGGAGTGTGTATTCTGCCAATTTTAAATGGAATCTTCTCATCAGGCTGAAGGCTTTGCTTCACTGCAGGCTGTCTGGAGGCCAGAGGAATGGATCTGGTAAAGTGGTAGCCAGCTGAGTACCACATTTACTTAATCTAAAGCAATAAACATGATAGTAAAAACTTTTTTTTTTCTTTTGTAACAATGTAAAGTGACAGATGTTCCCTAGACTTATTGTGGTGATCGTTTTGCAGTGGATACAGATACCAAATCATTACGGTAGACACCAGAACTCATAGAAGGTTAATGTCAATTGTAATAGCAAATTAAGGAAACTTATACCAAAAGACCAAAACAAAACAAAACAAAAAACCCATGGTAGTGCAAAGGTGTTCCCTCCCGGGACCCACTCGGATGGGCGTGGGTATCCTACGGAGTGTGTGTTAGGGGTGCCTATCTACTGGGATGTAAAGTGTTAATCGCGGGGCTCCTTGCTCCCCAGCTGAGGCTGCTCTTCCACTGTTAAACAAATTCTGGTCAGTCCCTCATTCATCAGACCCTGTACCCTCCATGCCTGTTATTGACAAGTGTCGTTCTGGCAAGAGAACGAAGTACTCTCCTAAAACCTGCATTCCAGTCCCCACCACTTCGACTCTCATGTGTTGTTTTTATCACCATCACTCTTACTATGGCAGTAACACTTATTCTTTATTATAGGCTGCCCATGGGGTTAAGTGCTATCCCCACACTGTCCTCTTTAATCCCCATAACCATCTCATAAAGTTAACGCTCTCATGACCCCCATTTACAAATGAGGGAAGGGATGTTCAGGTACAGCATGCACTGGCCCAGGGTCCTGCAGTGCCTGAGCGATAGAGCTGGGAAGAATCCAGGGCTGGTTCAGAGCCCACACTCTGGGTCACTCTGTTGTGCAGCCCATTCTTTTGCTCGACGGAATTGTTTAGATCAAAGCGCTAAGTGCGTTCCTTAGATATTTTTGGAAAATTTTTAGGACTTGTTTGCCTTTAGTACCTATGTACCCTGTCTTCTGTTGACAGAAGGGAAGAAATGAACTGTTCTTACTAAACTAAGGAAACTGTGTGCATGAGTGTGTGTTTAAGCAAACCGTTTATTTGTACAATGACTTTCCGAAGATGGTCTAAATCCATCACTAAACCACAACCTCAGACAAGTTCAGCAACAACTTGTGGAGAGACGCAGTTGTCCTTGCGGCTATGGAAATGAGGGAAGCAAGTCAGTAATGCCTATTTAGTTCTGCAGTACTGAATCAGCCACTCTTGAGTGACAGTACTTCCAAAGATGCAGCCCCGTGGAGTTCAGGAGTGTCCTCTGACAAGTGTGTCTCTGCCTCTTTCTTCTTGCTACCTTTCTAAAACAAAATGTAATAAAGGACACCAGAAAGATAATGTTTAAATGTCATATCCATGATCTGTAAGTTAGATGATTCCCCCATTCCTAGGGGATAACTCATACAAATGTGATCAAAATTTGATGAATTTTTTTGCTGTATGTGTTCGTGGGTTCTAAAAACTTCAGATCTGGCATCTGCATGCCTAGCGATGCTAAGCTTTCATGGGGCTAAGTGCACACTAAAGTGAACAGAGCAGCTGAATGCCAAGTTCAGAGCCTGGGGATTCTGGATAAAGCAACTGGAAGACTAACAAGAGTGTAGGCAACACCCTAAAATAATTTCAAATTGACAGAGTAGTTGCAAGAATAATACAAAGAATTCCCACAGATCTTTTACCCCAATTTATCATTTTCAATATTTTGCCACATATATCTTTCTTTTTCCACACACACTATATGCATGCACACACATAGGTGTTTCTTTTTCTGAACCATGTGAGAGTAGGAATCCTACCTCGTTTTTTTTATGCCTTTATACTGTAGTATCTATTTCCTAAGAATAGAGATAGTAATAGGGACGTAGCCACAGTGCAGTTGTGAAATTCAGGAAATTTAACATTGAAACATGACTTTGAACTCCCCTATTTACCATGTTCAGATGCTGTCAGTGGTCCCAATAACATCCTTCAATAGCACATTTCCCCTTCAGTCCAGGATCGAACCCATGATCATGTGCCGCCTTAATTGTCATGTCTCTTCAGTTTCTTGCCATTGGGAGCAGTTTCTCAGCCTCTTTTTCTTTGATGAAACTGATGCTTTTGAAGGATACAGGTCAGTTTTTACATAGATGTTCCTCCTTTTGGAGTGGCCTACACCTGGCTGGTAATACAACACAAACCAAGGTGTATCTTCTTCAGAATATTACACCCGGAGGCACACAAGTCCATCTGAGCCCCACCGGGGATTAATTGTGGTCACTTGGTTAAGGTGCTATCTAGTTTCTTGGTTGCTAGTTTCATGACTCCCCAGTGACCAACGGGCTTTGTTTTCAAACAGTTTTGGTCTTCAGGGATAGAAACAAAATTAAATGCTGATAATGGAGAATCCAGAGCTGTTTTTTCAAGTGTCAAAATATCTTGATAGGTCATCAACTCCTAGAATTGTGTAGTCGGTAGGGGGTTTGGAATCGAAAAATAAGTACCCTGTTAAATTTTTTTAATAGACTTTTTCAGAGCAGTTGTCGCTTCATAGCAAAATGGAGCAGAAAGTACGGAGTCCCATTAGCCCTCCCCCTCCCACCCACCCACAACCTCTCCCACTACCCGCATCCCACCAGCGTGGTCCGTTTGTTAAAATCCGTAAACCTACAACAAAGCAGCATTATTACCTAGAGTCCATAGTTTCAGTTAGGGTTCACTCTGGGTGTTAGGGTTCACTCTGGGTGTTGTACATTCCAGATGTGTTCTTTAAATGTCAACTTAGAGTGTCCCTTTGCTGTACTCTTCAGGCACTGTTTGGGGCTGTTATTTTTCTAAGTTCCTTCCTAAGAAATACGTGTCTCTGTGTCTTGCATTTAATTATGCCTCTTCCTTTACTCCTTTTTATAATGGTTATATCTTTCTAGTTTACTTCACTTTAAGGTCAGCTTTTAATACCCTGTCAGCTGAGAGAGAGAAGATGAAGCTTCTGATGGAACAGGATGTCTCCTCCCCGCCCTCTGCCCAGGTCATCGGCTTGAAACACGCCTTGTCATCCGTAAGTCGCATGCCTGTGTCACAGAAATGCCTGACCACCTGGCCAAGCTCTTGAATCTTTTTCTACATTTTCTGACTCTGTCTGTGCTTGTGTTGAAAATTCATGAAAAAACTAAACAAATTATCCAAATTCTGTTTTCACCTTGTATCAGATCTGCTAATTCTGAGCGCCAACACCGAGCCTACCTCCAGTCTTGGTAGCTCGTATTTCATTGAGCGTTAGAGACTTTTAAGTTTGATTTCTTTCCATTTATCTTGACTTTTCTGTTTCTGTAAAGCGTTTGTTGTGTGTTTGTGTGGGTCTCCAGACATCCGCTTCTTACATCAAAATCTGGCAGTTTGGTGGAGGTTCCTTACCAAAGACTTCACAAGCTTAGACTGACTGCAAGTGACAGGGACCAGGCGGTTATTTTAAATTCTCTGCTGCCCAGCTCTGATCCGGTTTACCACTCCTTCAAAATTGTTTGGAAGTGATTTGATATGATTTGGTAATATAAACGTTTAGCTTCTTTTTCCTGCATGGGCACAAAGAGATGAGTCATAAGGAATGTCAGATAATCATTGTGTTCTCATCCCAACAGAAAAATCACGGTCCAGCCCCACATGTTTTTCAGTCCGCTCTTCTGTTAGTCACTCTCCAGTTTCCCCATGATTCCTGTTGGGCTCCATTCAGGCGCAGTGTCCTAGGACTCTCCTTTGAACAGCTGGAGTTGTCTGATTGCTCACTCTGTATCTATCGGAAAGCTGGAGGATTTTAAAAATAGCATACCGTTTCTGTTATTTCTATTTATTTTACTTACTTATATATTTCTTTTATTTTTATCTTATTTTATTATGCCCCAGTCTTTGCTTGTCGTTTCGAATCCCTACTGCAAAGAGAGTGTGTGCACACACGGGAAGTCACCTGCTGAAGCAATACAGAACTTTTTGTTTAGGGCTGGGTTGGGGAGATGAGTTTCAGGATCTTGTTTTCAGGAGCGGATTCAGCCTTTGAGAGAACTAGAAAATATCCATTCATCTTTTCAATTCATGATATTACTGAGAAAAGTAAAGTAATGATTGTGGTATGACCTTAATGGGAAACACATTACATAGTACATATTTGCTGTCGAAAAATACTTAAGGAATATCTACTCAGTTGGCATTCCAAGTATGTTATCTTTGAAAGAAATAAAAAATAATGTGGACTTAGTCTTAATGTCGTCTACCCTGAGGAGCTTTGGGTTTTCTAAGGTCAGAGAGAAACAGCCCTTTTTGGATTGCAGTGGACAGCTAGCTGCGTACTGGGTGCTGTTTAGGTTTGAAAGAAGTGAGGTGGGTTCCCTTTTTTTTTTTTTTTAAGTTTATTTTTTAGTGCTACAGAACATTTCTTATTATTCCCGGTCTTAATGGTTTTTAGTACTTTTAGAAAATGCTTCTGATGCGCTCCCCCCGACAGGGGTCTTCTCTCTCCTGCTCTCCTCCGTTGGAGGTCTGGCCTCATTTTCTTAGTCTGCTTGTCTGGTAGAGGGCATGATATCCTAGGCCAGAGTTGTTACCCTTCTAAGGAGTTTATTCTCTCCTATGTTCAGGATTTTTGGAAACTTAAGATAAAACAAAATGATCCTTTCTTTCCTCTTTTGGCTTGAATTCTGGATTAGATTCAAGACTTGTTTTTTAAAAATAACATTTTTAGTGTCATCGCAGGGTATCAGAATGCATGTGTTTGGGCTGTACGTGCAATCTTGGCATTCTTCTCTCTTCTGCCTGTGGTTTACAAAGGAAAGAGAAGCTGCTAAAATAACACATTTTCCAGACCGTACTGCCAGTCTGGCCACTGGTATAGATTCTGGCCACTGATGCTAAGATGCCAGCAACATGTTGGCCAGAAAAAAGTGAGTAGCCCATAGAGATTGTTACATGTACATGTGTGTATTTACTCAGTGTACATGTGTGTATTTACTCATTTATATTTACTCAGTGATTCCTAAATGATCCTGAAGAATTTCCAAATAATCCATTCCATTCCTGGGTATTAAAAATTAAAACCAACATCCTGTCTGAGATTTAGGCAATAGATCAGACCATGCCAAATCCTCCTATGATCTCAGCAGGTAGGCCCTGTGGCACTAATGGATGGGAAAGACTCTGAGCTTCTGGGACTAGAGCCTGGAAGATAGACAGGACAGATCTGCATGCAAGCACCTGGGGAGCCGACTGTGGGAGGGTCTGGGGGGACAGTCAGGCACACTTGTCCCTTTCCAAAGACAGATCATTTGTAAACATCTTCCTCTACCTTTAAGCCAGTTCCTTCCCCTCTGGGATGTTGGGATAGAGAATCTGACCTGCCCAGGGGAGGGTTTATACGTGCCCACCTCCCTCCCCCCATTCCCAGGGCCCTGGACCTTAGCCTTTCTCCAGGTAAGTGAAAGTGCGTAGTTGATTTTCCATAAAGTGTCTTAGTCATGAAGAATGAATAAAGCAATCATTACCTATATTGGGAGATAATAAAATTACTCCTCCACAAAATCCTACTTCCAAGCATACAACCTAAAGTCCAGTTCAACTGGTATGAAAATTAAATAACATTAAAAGATGTCCAGTCTTAGAGGTGGGATAAGAGAAGCGTGGGATCATAGAGAGAGAGCTGGGGAGGTAGGGCTGTGGAACCACTAGCCCTACCTAGTAAGAGCTGAAGGTGTTGGTGAATTCCTTCTCCACGGAAAGCAAAGCCTCTCCAGCCCCTTCTTCCATCCCGGGAAGTGAAACCAGAGAAGGGACATCACTTCCAAAGTTTAGTGTCTTTGATCTCCTTGGCAGCTCAGAACCTCATCCTGTTGGATAACATTCAAGAAGAAAGTCCTGGAAAGTGCCCTGCTAAGGGCTCCGTCCTCCTGGCCCCCTGCTGTGCTTTTCTGATACATCCATTTATTAACAGAGCCCCACTATTTTTAACATGTTCCAGGCCCTAGCACAAAACACAGACCTTAAAGAACGCTTACGCAGAATCCATGCTGAGTCTCTGCTCCTTGATTCCCCCGCTGCTGCCAAGTCGGGTGACAGTCTGGCAGAGGTGGGTAAGGCTTCTCGCCTGGGAATGTTTCCACGACCGCCACCCCCTCACCCGACAGCCTCTGTCCGTCCCTGTGCCCCTCTTTTCCCTGGGGAGTGGGGAGTGGGGAGTGGTGCTCACATCTGTACCCGCCCCGCAGCTGCTTCAGGGTCTGAACCCTGCACCCCAAGGCTTTCTTACCTACTCCTGTGCTAACTACATTGTTCAACTGCTCCCCCCCCCCCCAGAAGTTGTCTTCCTTTTGTATTTCTTTATCCTCCTAACAATCGCCTTCTTTTCACTAGTATTCCTAGAGTGGGAATGCCCAGAGATACTTTCTTCTGTTACTTCTAAAGAGGCCCCCTTTCCTCTGCCATGTGGTATCCAAAGTCCCTGCTAGCGTCTTTGCCCCCTCTGTGACATCCCCTCTCCCCTTTCTTTGTGGCTCTTCCCTTCTTCTCCTATGATTTTTTTTTTTCTTTTAAAAAAGCGCAGCAGTACCCTGTGAGGGAAAAAATACTGTATTACAATTGAAGTGTCTTGGTCAACTAATAATATGTTAAAATAGCTTTTCTCGAAACTCAGGATGTTTATACAAAAGGTTCCTTGCATGTGTTTAAAATTAGAAACCGCAGAAAAGATACACGTGGATTGCTCAAAAAATAAGTAGAAAAGGATAATAAGGCTTAAAACTGTTTTTAACTATCATATGTATATGCCTGCCTCAGATATGCTGTATTTCTCATTAACAAACTTATTAGACTGAGAGTATTTATAATGAAAAGAAGGAAGGTAATATACAAGGCTTGTGTGTGTGTGTGTGTGTGTGTGTGTGTGTACATTTTTAAAAGGAGTTTCTAATGTTGAAGCTTAATCCCTCTTCCTCCTTTTCCTATCCTCAAAGAAAACAAAGCCCTCACACAATCCTTCACTCTGTGGGAAGCCCCAGGAGACTACTGGCTGATATGGGTCAGCGCCAAGGACGAGGCCTGGGCATCTGCAGCCACGGGGACCATGGGCTGGGCCACACGCCCAGGGGACCCTGTTTTCTGACGAGGGACCTAACTGTCTCTGCAGAGGCTCCCAGGCTGCTGTTACTTCTGAGACGCATTAGTTGACCATGGCCTTCCTCTGCGAACTCACTCCCCACGAAGAGATCTTTCCAGTCATTTTAGCCCAGACTAAACTGAATCATCTTTGAAGTTGAGCACCTGAACATTACCGGACTGACCTTCATTTTAGGCCTGGGCGAGGGAATGTGCGTGGTTGCTGAAGCAGGGCGCAGTCACTCTGACTGGCCGTCGCTCAGTGCCGTTGGCCACCAGGAGCCAGGGTGTTCCGTGGGGTTGCATACCTGTTGCGAAGCAGTGCTTACCTTTTAAATAGTACTACCACCTAATTGTATTTATCAGCTTAAGCAAGCTGACCCCTCATTTATGGCTCTATGTATTTATGCTTAGTGTGCATTCTTGGGGCTGTTTGCATTTTGGAAAGGAAAGTATAGAATCATAAGTCTTTACGATGCATGTTCTTAAACTGATCTCACAAGGCATGTACCTGAAGGCTCAAATGTCCTTGAGGGGGAACAGTGGTATCCCCCACATTCACACTTTCCAAAACAATCTTCTGGAGTCTTGATGATGGAGTGTTCTCCTTGCTGCTTCCTCTTATAGGGATTTTCTGTTCTCCATGTCTTATCCTGCTTTTCACTTGAGTGACTCAGGCTCACTTTTCCAGAAAGGGAAGAGACATTCTTGTCTTCAGGAAACCAGAGAGTGAGTGGAAGTGGCCGCCCCAGAGCCTAAAAATTCCATTCCCGCTTTTTTTTTTTTTTTTTTAAGATTTAATTTATGTGTTAGAGATCACAAGTAGTTGGAGAGGCAGGCAGGAAGAGAGGAGGAAGCGGGCTCCCCACTGAGCAGAGAGCCTGATGCGGGGCTCAAACCCAGGACCCTGAGATCATGACCTGAGCCAAAGGCAGAGGCTTTAACCCACTGAGCCACCCAGGTGCCCTTCCCGCTTATATTTCTTAGATGGCTCCCAGACTTCCCAAGCATTCTGTCAGGGAATGACAGTCCCCACAGTGGGGTCAGCCCAGGGTGCTCTCTTCTCTGTGTTTCTGTTTTGTTCCTTACCTCTGGGTTGTGCAGATTACCCATCTTTGGCATTGAACCTGGCTCCTAGATTCTAAAATCCCCCCTCTTCTATCAGAAATTACTCCCACGTTCTATTAAGTTCTCCTGTTTTGTGTTTCTGAATGTGAACATTTAATATTATCAGCTTATTAGTTCTTACATTATTTTAGATTCCAAATGAAAGGCTAAGTGACTTTGGGTGGTAACATTCTACTGAATCTACAGTCCGTTTAAGAGACTAATTAGGCAAGAACTTTAAAGCAATGTCAGAGAGGAAGGGAGCTCCCTCTAATTGCCTCATGGCTAGAGTCCATATGCAGTTGAATGCATTAACTCACAAAATCCTAACCACAGTTCTTTGAGGTAGGTGATGGTAGTTTCATTTTAGAGACAAGAAACCAGAGAGGTTAAGTAGCTTCTCCCAGGGCACACAGCTAGGTAGAGACCTAGTGGGGATTTCAGTCCATAGCTGGTGAGTCAGAAATGTTTTCTCAGTAGGATCCACTGCTATATATTGAGGAATGTGCCAGGCCAGAAAATAAGACCTAGTGAGGCTCCAGGAGTGAAGATACGCTGGGGATGGTGTGAGAATGGACGGAATAACTATCTCAGGCATAAACACCATTTCGTATAAAAGAAACATATATGATAGAAGAGGCTTGAAAATCAATGGCGAAGAGATGGATTATTCAATCAATTTTGTTGGCACAGCTCAAAAGCAATTTGGAAAGCAGTTTAAATCCTTCCGCTGCACACTAAAATGAATTGCTAGTGAATTAGAGTTAAATATAAAAACTGAAATTGAAAGATTGATTTAAAGATTTATCAAATGGCTAGAGCGAGGAGGACTTCCTAAACTCGGAAACAATAGAAAAACTAAAAAAGAAAGGTTGACTCAATCTGATGGGACTTTTTAGGGAAAAAAATGGTGTGTGTGAAAATATAAGGAGACAAATAATACACAAGGAAAAATATTTTCAGTGAAAATGACAGACTCAGATATTGTGAATTAGGTGATAATGTCTTTAATATGTAAGTAATAGGTAATCACAAGCAACTGAAGACCTTAACAAATGAATGGAAAAAGGGACACAATTTACCAGAAAACCCAAACACAGGTTTAAAGAAAAAAAAAAAAAACTTTGGACTTTGTGATACTTAAAATTTCACAAGAAAGTGCAAAGAAATGCAAAGTTCCCAAGTACCCTGACCTAATCTCCCCCAATGTTAACATCTCTACAGTGAGATTTTTTAAAAGAAAAAACTGTTGACCTAATTCTTAACAAAGAAATGCAAATTAGAACAATTAGATAACAAGAATTTTTCTAAATTATATTATTACTTTATGCCCTTAGAGATTTTAGAGAAAACAGATGTTCTCTTATTTGTTAATGTAATTAGGTAATATTTATATTATTATAAACGTTTTTAATAATTCTACTTCTGGGAACTGATTCTTTTTTTTTTTTTTAAGATTTTATTTATTTGACAGGCAGATCACAAGTAGGCAGAGAGGCAGGCAGAGAGAGGAGGAAGCAGACTCCTGCTGAGGCGTGGGGGTCTTTATCCCAGGATTCTGGGATCATGACCTGAACCGAAGGCAGAGGCTTTAACCCACCTAGCCACCCAGGTGCTCCCTGAGAACTGATTCTAAAAAATAATGATAATGTCTCACTATTTACAAAAGACATTTGCAAACATGTTCACCATCTTTACAAATTTGAAAACACGCTTAATTTCCAGTACATAAAAGGGTCACTCTGTAACACCCATTTATAATAAAGTATTATCTATCAACTAAAGTTAATGTCTCAAAAAACTAACAACCTGGAAAAAAGTTTATACTGTTAAATGAATATAGCAGATTATATAAAGACTATATATAGTGTGATCCCAGTATTTCAAACTTAAATCTATGTATCCATATATAACATTTACACATATGCATACATACACACACAAATATTTTAATATTAAAAAATATACCAACAGGCTAACAGGGGCCACATCTGGTTGATGAAGCTTTAAATAATACGTATTTTATTTACATTTTTCTGTACTTTCTATTTTGAAGATGAACTACTTTTATCCTTAGGATAAATGTTTATTTTTTAAAAAATTATTGTGGTACAGTGTTAGGAGAAAGTTTTTAATATATATATTATATATATATATATATGCACACACACATACATATAGACCATTATTTTAAAACAAAGCAAGACCACATGTATAAAAAGGATGGGAGAGAAATGTATCAAAATGCTTATAGTGGTTTTAGTGTGATAGGATTATGAGTGTCCCTCTCCTTCCCTTTTCTCTGTTTATCTTTTTTTCAATGTAAAAAATATAAACCACAATTCAGGCCTCCTAAACTTTTAGGGAGATTGTTGAACTGAACTGTCCAAGTTGATATTTACAAGCATGGTCCCATATCTGTAGGGTAGTGTGCTGGGGCATGGGGCTGCTGTAGTCCCACTGAGTTTTCAGTGGGTATTAACAGGAAGTATCTGGAGGGGTGGAATGCCAGAAGGGGCTAGGGCAAGGTGTATTATTTTCCCTGTTGATCAGCCCATCCTGATCCACCAGTCTAGAAGGAGGGTGATAGAGAGTAATGAATTAATGAATAGCATAAGTAAATAAATCATTAGAGTCTTATATGGCAGTGGCACATCAAGACAGGAAGATTCTGTTGTTTCGGTGAGCACTGAAGGAGCTCAGTTATTCCCTATGGCGTCTCCTCTTTGGAGGAGATGTGACTTTCCCTTGAAAGTTGTTTGTCGATCCTTAAGTGATCTCTGTCAGGGCAGAGAAGAAGCTTGCTTTTCACAGGCTATATAGATAGTAAAATAGGTAAGACCTTTGAATGACCAGGTATCCTATTTAGAAAGAATCCATGAGGAGGGGATAGCCCTTTAAATGTGTTCCTGAAGCAAACATTCCACACAGGGACCACTTTGAAAATCTGCTGTGGCCTCCTGTTATCGTATCCCCATCTTGGATATAATTTGTTTTTGAAACTGATGAGTATAGCCTGAACTCATGAAAAAACTTCTGGAAAAGACATAATCCGCTTTTACTTTTGTTCCCCAGATTATTCTGGGACTCATTTATCAGATGCACAATGATGCAGAAGCAGTTCCTTTATCTGCCCTGTAAGAAACGTAAGCTGGAGGGAAGTTCAGGGCAAAAGTCTTCTCCTCGGATTTGAAGGAATCGAGTCATCGTGTCCTGAGTCTGTTCTCATTCCTCAAGGTCCAATCAGGTGTCACCTCTTCTGTAAAGCCCTCCCTAAGCCAAAGCCTGAAACAGAATCTATCAATCTCACCTTCCTCTTCTCCTCTGTAGTACTTTCTATTCCACAGTCTTGGTCTCCTGTGTTGGGGGTGTTCTCTGTGCCACTCTTTCAGGCCAGAAACCTTGTCTTATTCATCTTTCTACCTCCCCAAAGCCAGCATAGAGCAGTTGTTCAATTTGTTGAGTTGTATTGGATTTGCAGTTGCAAACTGACTAGAAAGCTCATTCCCAAACAAAGTAGTTCGGTCCTTCCCAGAGGGAAGGTTTAGACCCAGCCAAGTCGGGAAGGGAGGGCCATGCAAGGTGAGAAAATCACGATATGCCTCGGTGTTGTTTGTTGGTGTTGTTTGTCAAGAGGCTTACAAAGCGGATTGGGAGTTTCCTTCCCTCTCAGAGTCATTGTGTTAGAGAGAGACTGACAAAGAGTATTTATCTCATTCAGCCATGAATAATGAATGATCTGCCACCAGGGGCACTTCTGGGGCAAAACACGGTATTTATCAAGGGATGCCACAAAAGCAGCATGTTGGCCTCTGGGAGAGCGTGGTGGCAGAAGAAAGCACGTTGCCAGGAATCAGCCATGCAAGGACATACACTGAGTACAATTCTGAAGAAATTTTAGAATGAAAAGAAACATCCTGCAGTGGTAGAGAATAAGAGGATATGATTCAGAGAGTGTTGGAATTTTCCCCCTCTTAAATGGAATGAAGACTGACCTGGACAGTCAATGCTTTGGCGTTGAGATTTGTTGCATGTACCTAACCAATGATAGTGCCTATGAAGTGAGGGGCCCTTCGTTTCTCATTTTGTTTTGTGTGAGGCTTGCTTCTTCTCAACTTGGGAGCTGACCTCTGCTTTGAGCTGCTTGTTTGCATGCACCTGTGACCTTGTGTCTTGTGCAATGAAATCAGTTGTTTATTTTGCTTCTCTTGAGACTGTTTCTAATTATATGCAATTTTGTGTTTGTGTTTTAAATAGGAAAACTCCAGAGATGACAGCCGAGCTCTGGTCCATCAGCTTTCCAACGAGAGTAGACTCTCCATCACTGACTCCCTTTCCGAGTTTTTTGATGCACAGGAAGTTCTGTTATCTCCCAGCTCTTCAGAAAATGAGGTTTGAGCCCTGTTTTTAGTTAGGTGCCTCAAAATCTCTTTTGTTGCTTTACTTGTTCAGTAAATACCTGGCTTTAGAAATACTTAACTCAATGGCCTCTTTCTACCATTACATTCTGAGAATCTTCCTGTAACTCCTACCCCAAAAAACACAAAAAGATACAAGACCTTAGGGAGGAGGTTGCAAAAGTAGAAGGTGTTGGGTACTACCTCATTTCTGTTACTTGATTTGTTCTATCTCTTTTCAATTACTTGTTCATCATTTTAACTATTAGCTGTTTGATAATGTAATTTATTTCTACTGCAGGACCCGAAATTAGCATCTTGGGTTTTTTTTAATCAGTGAATTTATCAATATTAATTTATAACATGCCATTATTATATTATAATTCTTATAATATGGCTATTATAATAATTCATTTATAACATATAATAATATTGTCTTAAATTGATGCATAAAAATCTTACTTTCCTGAACAAGCAAGTATCATAGTTTGCATTATTTTGTGAAAATGCAAATTGATAATTTTACCCCTTTAGTATAGAAGTACTAATCTTATTTAATTTTCATAGAAGATTCTTTTCTTTCACAAATGGTTCAAAGACAATTTAGAACTCATTCCATGCAAACACATGTGTAAATGCAGTGTGAATTAATAAGAATTTCTGTAATACTATAGTCTCAAGTTAACTTATGCTTTATTTGGGATAACTGGTCAAGAAAGTATAAACATTTTAATAACAGGTGTTTATTATGAACACCTTCTAGGCAGATTGGTGTATGGGTCTCTATGAAAACAACCCAAAATTATTTCTGGAGATTTATAATGTGGGCTTCAAGATGTTTGATAATTTGGAGTAAAGGTGTGATGATAATCTGGTTTGTTTCTTATTCTAATGTATGTTTCTTTTCCCATAGATTTCTGAAGATGACTCCTATGTCAGTGACATAAGTGATAACCTTTCCTTAGACAATCTCAGTAATGACCTAGATAATGAGAGACAGACCTTGGGTAAGATGTAAATTATTTGATGTCTGAAAGCTTGGGTCTTCACAGAATACTAACAAGCATATACAGAGTATCTGCTGCAGGCACTGAACTGTAACACATTCTGTATAAGAAAAGATATGCTCCCTTCCCTTGAGGTTTATGTAGTCTAGGCAGGAGACAGCACTCATGTGTGAAAACTATATTCATTCAGGTTAATTTGTCAGCTCATAAAAATGTCTATTTTTTAAAGTGAATGTATACCAATGATCATATAAATATCAAAAATTAGTCCAACAGATACCCCTGATATGGTTACATTTTCTCTCAGCAAACATATTAATATATAGCTTTTTGCCTTTAGGTGCCTAGTGGTTTTCATGATTTAGGAATTCTGTAGGGATCATGTAACAAAAAGGTCGGGTCTAATAAATAAATAAATACTTATTTATTTATTTTTAAGATTTTATTTATTTAATTGAGAGAGAGAGCAAGCATGAGCAGGGTGAAGGGCAGAAGGAAAAGCAGACTACCCACTGAGCAGGAAGCCCATGGGGCTTGATCCTAGGACTCCAGGATCATGACCTAAGCTGAAGGTAGGCACTTAACTGGCTGAGCCACCCAGGCTCCCCTCTAAGTGGTAATTTAGCCTCAGATTCTTCAAGGTAACATATTTAAAAGTAACTGCTACCTCCTAGAGGGGAGGATGGGGCTGTCAAGGTATCCTGAGATATTCCTTTATTACTGCTTGATCCCAAGAGCAAAGTGATGCCCAAGAAATATTACTTTTTACCATGGGATACCCAGAGTGTCTCCCCAAACAGTCCCGATGTAGGAGCTGAAGAAGCAGACTAACATCTGTTTAGGAAGGTGTCAGCCCTCTGGACAGTTCTCTGCATGGATCCTGTACCATCAGATGTGTGTTGGGGTCTTGAGGTTTGTCTGTATCACATAATGGCACCACCTCTTTTCATATCTATCCAGAGGAGAGGGACCATGTCAGTGCTTTTTCTGTGTTGGTGCTTCCCAGGTTAGTTAGTATGTGTGAATTACAATGATGATGAGTTGCCCTCTGAAGGCCAAAGAGCCTACTCTCTGGGGACCATGAAAAAGGCAGGTAATTTTACTATTTTCTAGCAGAACATCCTTATAGCATCAGACCTGCTAGAAGTTTGATGCTTATTATACTCTATCTTGTTTGAAATGTTCCCGGAGAGATAAACCCTTTGGTGGAAAAGTCTGAGAACCAGTGGCTCAAAGGAGAAAGCCAATAATATGGGAGCTATTTGTTTTTCTAGAAAAACAAAGAGGTGAATTGAAAGAAGATGAAGAAACATCACATTCCCTTGACATACAGCTCACACACTAAAATGGCCCTCTCGCCATGCAAGAGGACGACAGACAAACGCTGAAGCCCTCATTCTCTTTGAGGCCTTGGGGAGGGACCAAGGGGAGTGCAAGGCTAGAAGGTTGAGGGGGTATAGTGGAAATGGAAGACTTGTCCCAGAACATAGGACTACAACTGTGCTGAGCTGACATCAGCCAGGAGAAGCATTGAAGCTAGGGCCAGTTCACTCCATCCTGTTCCACAGCCATTTTGCTGGAATGCTGACCAACACATTGCCTTGGCTTTAACAAACACTGGGCCAAAACCAGCTTTCTTCTTCAGCAGTATTTAGAAGTAAAAATAGGTGTCTTCCAGTTTAACTGTCTCCACTGAAGATTAGACTTCTAAACCTCAGTACTCTACTGAAAAGACTGGATGTAGAAATAACATGTGCATCATATGACACACTTTTGCCTACAAAAGGAAATAGGGATTGAATCCAGTTCTTGATAATTTAAGACAGGAGAATTTTTCTGAGTCCATAAGAAAGGCTAGATATTTAGAGTGCTTCCTGTTGATTTTTTCCCTCCCCAAATCAGGAGGCAAATATTAGGATTCCCTGTCACTATGATGGGTGTTGTGGGAGGTTCCGGGCTTAGGAATATGGATTCATGACCAAATTCTCTTGGTTAACCTCAGCTCTCCCATTCACTGGTACTGTATTCTAGGGCAAATTACTTAAGAGATGATATATGTAAAGTATATGTAAAAACATGTAAGGTAATATATGTAAAATTCTTGAAGACCTGCTGCTCCAGAGTAAAAACTAGATAGATACTAGTTATTTGTAGATAATAGTCATCATGTAGTGTTGTTTCAAAATCTAGGTTAGTGTAATCAGAGAAAATATTTTGAGATGATGTGGAAAAACTGTTCTTAAAAATTACTTTGATTTACTTGGGTAAAAATTACTTTGATTTACTTGGGTAAATCAGATTTTTGCTTATGTCAAGCAATTAAATTCAACAATTAATTGGATGCTTAGGTTACTGTGAAACTGCTAAGTATGGTCCCAGTTTCATACTTTTCTGTTTATCAAAGCAGCCTCTTTATTCAGAGCTATTGGCTTTACAATGAGTAAATGTTAAATATTTATTTTTAGTAGATAAATATATGCAGATAAAATGCCCCTTCCGCCTATGTTGGTGAGATTTTGTTTAAAAATAGGCTCAGTTGGGATGGGAAAAGAATGTCAGAGCCTGAGCCAATGCAAGTGTCACAAAGGAAAAGACTGGTAGATGCAAGTGTTTGTTTCATCAATGAACCACATGGTCTAAATTTAAAGATAAATGCCAAACAGTGATTTGATTGTAAAACAAATATAAAAAGAAAGAAATATATCCTGGTTAGAAATAGGAAGCAGACAGTTCAGGAAGGAAGTATTTATGAAAGCATTCCAAATCACCCTAGGAATTTTTTAAATGAATGTTGAAACAAGGAAATAATACTGTCCAAATTTCAAAAATTTGCCCAAAATTGAAAACAAATGATAATAATCCCAGAAAGGTCTCAAGAGATGGACACACATGTGCTGCTGGTAAATAGGAAATTGCTACAGCGTTTTTGAGGAGCCATCTGATCCTATGAATCAAATGTCTAAAAATGTTTATAGTCTTTGACATAGTAATTGCATGTCTACATATCTGAAGCAAATACTCAGAGATATAATCAAATCTTAAGAATATAAATAGTCACTAGTGGATTTATTTAATTTAATTAATTTATTTATTTATTTGCCTCATAGCAAAACATTGAAACAAATCTATAAGCCCAATAATAGAGGAATGATTTAGTAGATTATGGCATATTCATAGCATGAATTTCTTTTACAGTCATTACAAATGATATTTTAGAAAAATGCTAAATAACATGGAAAAATAATTAAGGGAATAAGCAGAACATAAAACTAGCTGTGCTATATGAGCTCTGTGGTTGGAGAAAATACTACATGAAAATATTCCAAAATATAAACAGCTACTATTCGTAGGTAGTGGGATTAATGGAAGACTTTTATTTTCATTACCATTTTTTCTATAATAAATAATCGTTGTTATCAGAATTTGAAGAGATATTTAAAGGCTTTAGAGTTTTTAATCAGGGATGCCTGGGTGGCTCCATTGGTTAAGCGACTGCCTTTGGCTCAGGTCATGATCCCAGGGTCCTAGGATGGACACAGCATTGGCTCCCTGCTTCTCCTTTTTCCACTCCCCTGGCTTGTGCTGTCTATCTCTCTCTCTCTCTCTCTCTCTCTTTTTCAAATAAATAAATAAAATCATAAAATCTTAAAAAAAAAAAAAGATTATCTTTAAAAAAGCAGAGTTTGTAGTGCTTTCTAAAAATTAGAAGAGTCGGGGAACCTGGGTGGCTCAGTGGGTTAAAGCCTCTGCCTTCCACTCAGGTCATGATCCCAGGGTCCTGGGATCAAGCTCCTCATCCGGCTTGTTGGTCATCAGGGAGCCTGCTTCCCTTCCTCCCTCTCTGCCTGCTTCTCTGCCTACTTGTGATCTCTGTCTGTCAAATAAATAAATAAAATCTTAAAAAAAAAAAGTTTAAAAAATTGGAAGAGTTTAGGAACATCTGGATCATTCAGTTGGTTAGGCATCTGACTCTTGATTTCTGTTCAGGTGTTGATCTCTGGGTCAGGAATTCAAGCCCCCTGTCGGGCTCCACTCTGGGCATGGAGACTACTTAAAAAAAAAAAAAAAAAAAAAAACCTGAGAAGTTTAAAAGTATAGATAGTAACTGCTAGGAGCATAGAAATCCAGTTTCCAGTTTTACCCTAAGTATATTTAAGCTTTGTGGCACTGGCTTCTGAGTAAGGGACTTGAAGACCTCCCTGTGAGTAAAGTCTGTGGGGCTTAGCACACGTCATATTCGGTGCTTAATCGAGCTCTGCGTCCATTCTTTTCATTGTCTGGCTTTCAGTCCTAGATATCTGAGATTAACAGTAGAATCGACTACTTGCTGGGTCAGGTTTTTATTTCTGTGTTTTTTTAAGTAATATAATAAAAAGTCCTCTACAAACTATGGGGCCGAATTCCCTTTCAGGGCCTGTGCTTGAAAGCGGCGGCGAAGCCAAGTCCAAACGAAGAACGTGCTTGCCGGCACCGTGCCCCAGCGCCAGTGCCGTCAGCCTGTGGAACATCCTGCGGAACAACATCGGGAAAGACCTGTCCAAAGTGGCCATGCCAGTGGAGCTGAACGAGCCCCTGAACACGCTGCAGCGGCTGTGCGAGGAGCTCGAGTACAGCGAGCTCCTGGACAAGGCCGCCCAGATCCCCAATGCCTTGGAAAGGATGGTGAGGACTTAACCTTCCCGCTGGGTGGTCCTGTCGTCCCCCCCAGCCTGGCCGCCCCCAGGCCCTTCCCACGGCCCAGCAGAGCTAAGCCGGGCTGAGCCAGAGCTCTGGGCGCGCCTCTGCGCATCGTTTGGATTCTTCTGCCGATGGGTTCCTGGCTCACCAGCCTCTAGTTCCCCTGTGCCTAGTGGTTTGCAGTCATGTGTCAGGAGTTGGCATTTGGTGGGGAGTTTCTCTGTGTCAGTGCCTCTGGGTAGTTCAGCTCTGAGGTGTCACGCTTCCTTTTTCTCCAGAGCCTTCCAAGGGATTGTCCCGATATGCCTGACTGGAAACCATATTTTGAAGGCTGTCTGCATGTTTATTTTTTACTATCCTGGGTGGACAGAATTTAATTTCTCAAGCTGTTTTTCCTGTCCAGGGTATATTTCCCTTGAGAATGCTTTGTTTATTCTTGGAATGGTCCCACAATCAACTAGATTTTTGAAAATAACATTCGTAGTGGAGGCTTTTACATAAGATGATTGTTCCAACCCTACTCTGATGCTATAGAGTAAGTTAAAAAAAGAAAAGGAAAGGGAAAAAAAAGTCTCATCCTGGAAAAATTCACCTTCTGTTCTTTACTCGGTATTACTTCTGATCAAGTGATGGGCTGGTCAGTGAAGGGTTCCCCAGGTGTTTCTCATCTTTCCCCTGTCTTGTGGGGTGGAGAGAATGGACCCTGGTGGTCGGGTGACGGCCAAATCAGCTCTCTCCGTGACTAGCTGACTTTGTTCTTTGACACTGAGTGTCCCTTCCTCTCTCGGCTCCCTCGTATGTTACCTGCTTCACGGTAAGGTCATTGTTGGTATGGGTGGCTGGACCTCAGTGTCTTCCCCTGCATGCAGTCTCTGTGCTGGGCATTTGCTCGTGGGCTAAATTGGAGTCGGCACACCTCCCTGGGCTTCGTAGACCTGACCCCAAGTCGTCCTCTCACTGATGGAGGACACCATTCTTTTCTAAATTCTAAGTGTTTCCTAGTTTTGACCCTTACTGAAACTTCTTTACATTAGTGATTTGAAGATGAAGGGACATGGATGCCCCTTCATCTTCTGTGGGTGAAGAGAGCTATGGACAAGAGATGCATCCCAGGGGGTGCCTGGGTGGCTCAGTGGGTTAAAGCCTCTGCCTTCGGCTCAGGTCATGATCCCAGGGTCCTGGGATCGAGCCCCGCATCGGGCTCTCTGCTCAGCAGGGAGCCTGCTTCCTCCTCTCTCTCTCTCTGCCTGCCTCTCTGCCTACTTGTGATCTCTGTCTGTCAAATAAATAAATAAAATCTTTAAAAAAAAAAAAGAGATGCATCCCACAGTTCCACAGTCTCCAGGGACTTCTCCGTCAAAGAGACTTTTTGATAACTAATGATAATAAGACTAAGAAAAAAGCTGCTGTGTGTTTTTTATCTTCTTTATTATTCTTTCCTAGAGACTTTCTGCTGAACAAAGGGAGGCAGATGGCTTCTAAAGCAAGTGTGGAAAGTCAACATTTGTGGACAGCTCTTTTCTTAAAAGACTGACTTTAAAGATTAAAATATTCTTCATGGTGTTTCATTCTTATAGAAATTTAGAGACTCTTAAGAGTATCAGCTGATTGATTGGTGGACTTGACCTTGAGAAGGACTTTGAGGGAAGGCTTTGCATTCCAATACAATGCCCCTGGAAGGGAAAGGACAGGAAGGCGTTGCACAAGAACCATAGCTGTGGGTTTTCACTGCTCTGCAGGTCTGCTCCTGCCCCTGCATGGGATCCCTCTCAGGTCACCAGCCTAAGAGGGGGTTGCTTCCATGTGCCTGCTCCCTCACTCCCTTCTCCCCCCAGCATTAGGAATGGCACCAGATTCTGTTACATTTTAAAATGTGCCGGTGATTCAGGCTTTATTCAACATTCCATATAGACAGTGTGGGCTTACTGTTTAACAGATAACCAACATGTGGGGAGTCAAAGAGAGGCACAGATCCCCAGATTTCCAGAACAAAGACAGAATTGAGCAAACTGAATTGATTTTTATAAGCCTCCAGATGCTCTACGATATTCTGTAGTGTGAGTGGAAAAGTGGGTCCTATATGCAAAAGGCTTAAGAAAAGTAGTGTGACTAGTGAACATTTATGAAAGGCGCTCAGCTTTCTCCCCCAGTATAAGAAACCTCCTGAAATGTGCTGGGGAGGGGAGGCCTTGAGATTGTTACTCACTGGTAGAAAGGGGAAGTTGCTATCACAACCTAGGTTCGATGTTCTGTACTTGCCCCTCCCCAAAAAAGACTAGAAAAATAATGTGTCTTTTTGGTGGCCTGAAAGAAGAACTGATAAAAATGCTGAGAGTGTCACAGAGAGTGCTTATTTCATGTTTATCTATAGCCTGTCCTTCCTTTGCCTTTTGATTTTTCATTTTTCCTCCCAGAAAAGCCAGATTCTCTCAAAGGCACTGTGTCCTGTCCCGTGGTTTGTTACAGAAAACTCAGGAAATTGCTATCACAGATTTTCTTTTGTCAAAATGAGTTTGTAGGTTTCCACGGTATCTAGTTAGGAATGGTCGCTTTTCCTGAATTCTGAGGGGAGTTTGGCTCCTTTAATATATTTTTCTCTCTCCTTCCTGAGAATTAGGATTATTACCAGGTTAGAGCTACTGGACTTGGCTGAACAGCTCAAGAACAGGGGAACTCACTTGATAAATATCATCCTCTTAAAAGCCTCTACCAACTGACATTAGGACAGATGGGCCATTTGCAAATGTTTGCTTTGTTTGTCTTTGGGCCAAAATGAACTTTATTTAAACCTGCCACTTTAAACCAAAGTTGGTTTGGTTGTTTCTAAACCAGAGATAAATTGTTGGCTTTTGAAAATAAACCATCAAGGGAGAAATTTGTTTTGTTTATATCTTTGTTTGTTTTAAAAAAAATGTTTGTTTGTTAAATAATAACGTTCTTTCCTCCCTCTCCTCAGGTGTACGTGGCCGCCTTCGCTGTCTCGGCATATGCGTCTAGCTACTTCCGAGCTGGGAGCAAGCCCTTTAATCCTGTTCTCGGAGAAACGTATGAGTGTATCCGTGAGGACAAAGGCTTCCAGTTTTTTTCAGAGCAGGTGGCTATCTACCCTTTTTGTTTGTTGTGTACCCCTTTATATCAGCTTGCACTGAAGGAGTCACTCACGCCTTCCATTACATGTGCTTTTGAAATATTTATTGTCTGCCTTTCACAGGCTTTAAAGCTACCGAGATAATTACAGTGCATTTACACATAAAGAGAAAGAACGATTTCCCTTCCACTGAAACCTGACCACCCCCGTGAGCAGGAAGACACTTGCGAGGCAGAGCCCGCCTTTGACAGCAGGCATCAACAGTGCCCTCTGTGGAAAGCCATAGGGAGACAGATTTTCAAAGGGTGAAGCATTTGCCCAAACTGATCTAAAGGTTTAAAGTGTGCACCCTTACTCATTGACCTTGTCCTTCTGGGGTATGAACGTCACTATGGAAATGGGTAGCACCAAAAAAAGACATCATTCTTGATTTTAAGAGGAATCATTCATTCATGTATTTATTCATTCAATCAATAACTATTTCTTGAGCGTGTAAAGCCTACCTAGCATTGTTCCAGGTGCAGGGAGACGGCAGTGGGATGGGGGCTGGGGGCCGGCAATGCCTGTTTTCATCTGGCGGGTGGACATACTTTATACTGATGTAGCCTGCATTCCTGGAAGTTCATTGAGACTTAACCACGTAAGCATTAGCAGATAACAATATTCGAGAAGAAAGAGCAGGGTCTCTGGGGTCAGCCTAGGTTCAAATCTCAACTCTGACTCTCACCAGGTTTGTAACCCTGGGGAAGTCGCTTAACCTCTCTGTGCCTCAGTTTCCTCTTTAAAGCGGAAATAATGACAGTGGTTATAGACCTCAGATGGCTTTGCGATGATTAAATGAGATACTCTCGACCACGGGCTCGGCGTGGTGTTGTATGTGGAGGATGAAGTGTGATAGGAGTGTTTGTGGTCGTGATTGATACATGACACCATGGTTTGGAATAGTGGGATACTGGAACATCCTGAGTGTCTGTCAGTAAGGAATTGTTTAGCTGAAATAGGATGTCCTAATACTGAAAATAAAAAAGACTCCTCTCACCTCTAGTTAAGACAACAACCCAACATGTCCACCCTCCACATATCCCTAAATGTCAGCCTGGGAGCATTAAACACATTTGCTCAGTACATTTCTCTCCTGCCAGTTCTTGGAAAACTGAGGGAAAATGGGTGGGATGCTAGCATGTTGTTTTCCTTCCTGTTACCTTGCTGCCCCCTTTGTCAATGGATTTGCATCCCGCAGGTAGAAGTGGAAAGGCCTGTAGCTGAGGGACTTAGGAGGCTGGTGCTGGTCTTCATTGTCGAGGACAAGCAGTGTTCTCTAAGACTCAAAGGCAAAGGAATATACCACAATCCCAAAGCACATTTTTAGTAGGTTTCCAGTTAGAAGCTAAAACAAATTAAATACGAATATCGAGGAAGTGAGAGTTAAATCAGTAGTTAAAAGGAAAAGATAATTCAATTCAAATTCAACTGGGTTATTTAAATACCAAAGCTAAAATGGAATGGGAATAAATGAAAATATGATTTGGTTACCATGGCATTATATGCACTCATGTGAGGAAATAACAGCCCGAAATAGCCCAGAATACAGCAGACAGTCAGGACAGGATGAATGGTGTAAGGAAAGAGTAGTAACGTGGGCTTCGCGTGAAGCTGAGCTTCCATCCCGGGAGCCCCCGGCGGGGCAGGGCCAAAATCAGGATCTGCTTGCGCACCTCCAATGGTGGCACGGAGTGAGAAAACAGAGCTGCTGGACATGCGTGCACAAAAACAGAAAGAGCATTACATAACTCAGTCTTTGGTTCCGTGAAATGGATCCCCAGGAAATAAGCAAGAAAGAGATCTGGTCATTGTTAGCAGTATAGGGTGTGTGGGTGTAATGGAGACCTGTTTTCCTACCCTAACCCCAGCACTTCTTCTGTGTGTGGCTTCAGATAAGCTACTTAAACTTTCTGAGCCTCAACAGCGTCTTTCTCTCTAAAACAGGAATGATAAGGCTGAACTCAGAGGCTGCCGTATGGCTCAGGTGAAGGGCTACACTGAGGTATAAAATACTCCCACTGAAGACAGTGAACGTTCTGCTCTTGGCTGTTGCTTTCATCTTGAGGGCAACTTTTTGAAAGTGCTTTTTACTGTGCCATGTTAAAAATAGTAAGTGAGGTGTATAATTCGAGGGGTTTGAAGCAGGCAGACTGTCCCTGGCGAGTCTCTAACAGAAAGTCAGCCATGTGGGCTCACCAGTCCCCATCATGCTGGGAGCCTAATCATCTGCCTGGAATTTAAGTCTTAGGGCCTCAGAGAGCTGGTTCTTTGAGGATACCCAGGAATGGAAGCATCTCTCAAGGACAGAGTCGCCTTAGCTAAGCCTTTAAGAAACCGATCTATAAACTAGAACGCCCTTCTGTGCGTTTGCTCTAAAGAGTAGGCCTGACCTGGGGACCCGCAGGTTTTGTTCACAAGACCAGGCATCCCTCTCCCCATACACAGATGACTTGGGAAACCAGAATTTCATCACTGGGTGAGCATAGAATGAAAAGGAGAGGCAGCTGTTGAATTTGAGGTGCTCAGCTGCCCACGGCCCCAGGAGTGGTAGGGGTTTGGGGCAGGGCTGTCCATTTCGTGGCCCCCGGGAGACACATCAGCTCAGCCTCCTGCGCTCCCTCTTCCAGCCTCATTTATGCTGACCTGCTGACTCACTGCGCGCGAAGACCATCTATGTCTAATTTCTTAGACTTAAGACACACTGAAGAGCACGCTGGGCTGCCTGGTGGGTTGCATGTTGGTACCTGCCGGTGCGGCTCTTCCTGCTCCTGGCCCAGGAGATCTTCTGCCTTGAGGGAGACAGCACATGGCTCCCAGCACACATTACATGCCCACATTACACATCGGCTTTCAGAGCTCGGGGCCTGCTTTGCCTTCTGGTACCTTCTACAGCGAGTCGCGTGTACTGAATGACTAGTAAGCTGGGTAGGACTCCCAAACTAGTACTTTTCGGTGGGATTTTACTCTAACAAAGATGCTGACAGAACTCACTTACCCCAGTGAAAAGAAACTAGGGTAACTCGGCTCTTCTCTGGAGTTTTCGAGATTTGAAAAGCTATATCTATCCTTTACTCCAAGCCTTTGGACGGTGTTGTTCTGTGGTTTGGGTGGGGATGTGGTTGTTCGAAGTGGTCAGTGGCTGAAGACACTGAAATAATTGCTTCTTCACAGAGTTTGGCTCCACACCAGCTTGCTCTTCTGTGTCGCCTCTCACCCCAAAGACCCAAAAATGCCCCATCAAAATGACTCATGCGGTCAGAAACCAGAGGAAGCACGTGGCTGCTCAAATTTTCCTCAAAACAATGAACAGTTAGGTTCAGAGTCCTTTGTGCTTTTCACACTCGCACAGACTCATTTGATTTTCAAAATACCCGCTGTGTGGCAGGTGAGGTGAGGATGAGTCAAAGGCAGGGAACCCGAGGCCTGGAGCATTCGCCTCTCCCGGTGCCCACTGTTTCCCTGCAGTGGCCTCCCTCCCTCACCTGCCTCGGGGTCTCTCGTAGGTGTAGTTACTGTGCTCCGAGCTGCGGGGGTCATTGGCTTCTGGTGACAAAAAAGCGCTCCGTATGCTGATCAGACTCTGGAACTTGGCCTGCCCTTCTCACTTAGACCAAACGCAGGTAGGACTTTGTGCCCAGCTCCCATTGTGCTCTGGGGCGTGGCCTTTGTGAATAAGCAACGTTCGAGAGTAAATCATAAACATTCCTGTCCTGCCTTCCACCCTCCGGCTGTAACACCTTCTCCGGGGAGGACTTTGATGTGCCGAGAACTGTGAGTCAGCCTTGGCCGTCTAAATAAGCTCGGAAAAGGGGGAATTCAGACAGGAATTCCCTTCAGTAGACTCATTAGCTGGGGTCTTGTTTCCACAGCCAGTTTCTCACCCAACAGCCAACAGCCAACTTCCTTTTTCTCCTCAGGGATCAAGTGTCCTACCGACAGGTTCTTCCTGACTTGTTCTCCTGCCACCTGGCAGACAGCTAAGCAGCTGGCTTGGAGCATCATCAGAGATGGGATTCAAATGAGACTGGTTCAGTAAACTGCTTTCTGTTAGCGTTGCTTCTGTTTGTAGACCTTTGGGAAAGGTCTGGTATCTAAAGGCTGTGCAGTTAAGCTATTCTAAAAGATCGTTCCTGATGATCTGGAACTTCAGTTCTCGGATGACTGTTGGGGCCATTATAACCATTTGGTCTGGATCCCCTGGATCCCCTCCCCTAGCCACGTGCTGTTTAGAGTTTAGGACTGAAAAGTTAAATGAAGTTCTTGGCAGTCACTAACCCATAAAAGACTCAAATGAAGTCTTTTTTCCCCTTTGCTCCCTGGCCTCAGCCCTCCTTGCTTTTCTGTTACTCATCGCGGGAACTATGAACAGACATTCTTGGACGGACTTATAAATACCATGCTTATCACTTCTCTCCCTGCGCGCTCATTCACAATAAAATAGCTCTGTTATCTATTAGCAGGCAGAGTTTGTCACTACTGATTAAAGTGGCATCTTATTTAAAGAGGTTTTCAGAAGGGAGATTCAGGATGTTCAAAGAGAACTAACAGTAGATCAAATCCAAGGCTGCTAAACCAGCCTTCTGGTTTAAACCTCCACTCTGGGTCAAGTTATCATTTAATGTGTGTTTTTTTTTTTTTTTTTTTTTTTTAAAGATTTTATTTATTTATTTGACAGAGAGAGATCACAAGTAGGCAGAGAGGCAGGCAGAGAAAGAGAGAGAGAGAGAGGAGGAAACAGGCTCCCCGCTGAGCAGAGAGCCCGATACGGGACTCGATCCCAGGACCCTGAGATCATGACCTGAGCCGAAGGCAGCGGCTTAACCCACTGAGCCACCCAGGCGCCCCTAATGTGTGTTTTGTTTCTGCTTTTGAAAAGAAGCCATAGGCTTGTCAAACAACGTGATGCACGCTGAACATGCAGGAAGGGAAAATAATTGGCAACTGCCTTCTCCCCAAAAAATCAGGCCAGCAACCTTGGCATCATCCTTAATAGCATTTTCTTAGAATCCATATCCTGTTGATCAGCAAATCTTGGGGTCTTCCTTCAGAAGCCTTCCTTCCACAGCCAGCCATTTTCACTGGCTCCCCCACTGGTGTTGGCCTCCAAGCCCAAGCCAGGGTAATCAATGACTAGGATCATTGCAGTAGACTCATTAGCTGGTCTCTTTTTCCACAGCCAGTTTCTCACCCAACAGCCAGCTCCTGCTTCAAAACAGGAGCAACACTTGCTCAACACCCTCCAATGATTTCCCCTGTCACTTGGAATAAAATCCAAAGTCCTGGCCGTGGCCCCACAAAGCCCTCTCCCCTCCTCCCCAAGATATTAGTCCCGGAGAGGATACCTCTCCCACCTCTGCTCATTCAGTGTCAGCCGCACTGGCTTTCTGCCTCTCTTAAAACATACAGAGTGTTGGCTAGCCCTGAGCAGTGCTCATGTCCTCTGCCTCTGATGCGCTTCTCCCGGTTTTCCACACGGTGCACTTCCTTATTTCTCCTAGCCCCAGACGATTCTGTGGTACAGAGTCCTGCCCCTACCGCCCTGTCTGGAATAGCGCTCCCACTTACCTTCCTCCCTACTGACAAATTTCTTTATCTATGTTATCTATTTCTTTATTTCCTTATCTATCTCGCCCACTTATGCACCAGAATGTTTTCTATCCCCAGGGATTAGGACAGCGAGGGACACATCAGAGGCAGGCACCTGAACGCGCAGGCACCTGCCTGATTTCTCACCTGGCATTCGTCCTCCCTTCTACAAGCTGTCCTTCAAGGCTGGAGGCGAGCCAGGCACTAGGTAGACTCTATAGTTAGGTCTTTGGGCAGCTGCCGAAGTGATGTATTTAAGGGAGACTTTTCTAAATCTGAAAAAGATATACTCACAAATACGCAAATATTAAAATACACTCTTTCCCCATCTGGTTCTCCCCATACCACTCACCTCTTATATAAAGTACATTTAAAACATAAATTAAACATGTCAGGTCAGGGTAAGAAAGTCTTGAGAGATACAAATAAATGACAGGAATTCTCAACTAGTCAGGGAACTTGCTGACTTTGGGCTTGTAGAAAGAAAGCTACATAAAAATTCCTGAACAGTAAGGACCATATATACTAAATTCCCGAATGTTTGGGGATCTTTACCAGTTAGAGGTTGCTCTGATTTGGGATGGAGAGGAGGAAGCAGAGAGGGATGCTAGAAACCCGTCTAAACTGGATTTACCCTGTAAGCTGACAGACGCTGTCTCCTTCAGGGCCGGGTCAGTTCAGGCTCAAAATCAAATAACTTTCTGAGTTACATCTGGGTTAAGATGTAACGGAAGAGAAACTCAACCAAATCCAACACGAAGGTTATATTGTGCTCGTCATTCTCTGTTCCAGTAGATTTTAGAAAGATTTCTAGTTTTTAAACAGGGTACATCAAGAACAAAAACAACCCCCCCCCAACCATCTTTATTTTCACCAATATAAGAAATCCTTCTGGAAACATAAGCAAGTGACTAAACAGGCTCGAACCACTGAATCTACAAGTTAATACATGATCTGTTATGGCAGAATAACCAAGGATTTTCCCCCAAAGAAAGATTTTAATTTTCCAAATATAAAAGAGTCTACAAGGATCATACGTGAACAAAAATCTCTTATTCCAGGTTTTATGGTAAAGATGAATAACACACTGGCAGCTGAAGAAAGCTGAAACTCTTACTAATAAATAGATCCAAATTAAGAATTTCTACAACATTTCTTTAGAAAACAAAAATTAAATGATGAGCCTTGAATTACCCCCTTTCAATGGGCCTTCAAGTTAGTCAAAGCCTTAGTATAATCTTCTCCCAAATGGCTGACATCCACTGGTGCTGGGATTTGAAGAGACACTGAGAATTAGATTTAGAGCATTTTGAAGTCAGAGGGACCCTCAGACCTCATTTTACCAAGACATAAATGAGACTCAGAGAAATTGGAAGTTCAGACTCAGAAGATTCTTTGTCTAAATATCCATGCGATGGGATCTTAACAGTGTGTGGAGGCTTTGGGGAGGACCAGAGCCCAGCTTTGAAAGGGGCCATAGAGAGACAGCTGGGACAGAAAGGAAAAATCCTCTGGATTCGAAATCAGAGGACCTTGGTTTAAAGCCACCCCCAATTAACCACGTAGCATTGGAGAGGTTCTTTGTTTCCTAATGTATAAAATAAGACCAATGAAGACATGAGGTCAAGGTCACCATGATGACTAAATGGAAATACTACTCATGAAAAATGGCTAAATTTTAGTCCCTGCCCACTTCATACCAGCACAAGATCCTGTAATTTTATGTGTCATCTTTACATTTGCAAAACCAGTGGTATGAGCCTTGTTTTATAGATGAGGTAGCTCAGGCCCAGAGACTTAAAAACTTGCTCAAGCCCCTTCAGCCATTAGACGACGTTGCCGAGTTAAGACCTGCATCTCTGGGGCTCCAGAAGCCCTCCCTCGTTCCCTGATGCTAGTGTGGCACACAGCACATGCTCCAGAAATGTTTCATGAATAAATACCTGTTGTGAGAAAATATATCCATGAAAAAATCAAACTTCACTTCAATTTTCCTGGGAAGCTTTGTAAACTTCTTAAAAGCAATGTGCACCAAATAAATCACTCCCAAAGGCCCTTTTAAGCCAGAAAAAAAAAAAAAAAAGCAAAATCATTGATATTTGACCATTGAGATTTATTCGTTCAGAAAACAGATTTTGAACCCACATAAAGGTCTTCTGCTAAGCACTGATTCATGTGTCTGACACAATAATTTTAAAAGGTCAAAGTTGAATTTTTATGGGTGTGTATAGATTTTATGATATGATAGGGCTTCTTTTATAGTTCATGTGGATAGTATATTTATCCCAGTTTTATGGGATTTAAAATTATTACAGAAGAGATTTATAGTTTGTATATACTGTACTTTGCTTTGATGTTTGATTTTTGTAGCCAGATTTGGCCACACCTATGAAATGCCACATGCTTAATCAAGATTGCAAACCCTGCATTTTTTACCACATTGTTTATGTGGGAATGACTATGATCTACTTTTAATTATCTACTTTAAAATATACCTGCGTTCTGGGGGAAGGGGAACGTTCCGTAGCTCCTCACCTGCTGCACTGCGGAGTAGGTGGGGGGAGCGGAGGAAGAAATAGGGTGCAGGTTGTCTTCCGTGACTTAGTTTTCTATGATCCCAAGGTGTAGTAGTTAACTCCACTATTTTCACTGAGAGCTGTTGGGGGAAGAAGGGGGAACAGGAATGCCTCATTTTGTGACATTAAATATCTCCAAGGAGTTCAATGACAAAAAGACAATGAAGGCCAGAAGAAGACTTAGGCTTCTAAACCCTGCTAAAAGTGAATATTGCCCTAAAAAATCCCATAGGGGGTACCTGGGTGGCTCAGTTGTTAAGCACCTGCTTTTGGCTCAGGTCATGATCCTGGGGTCCTGGATCCCCACACTGGGGCTCAGGCCTGTTGCTCCCTCACCTTCTGCCTGCCGTTCTGCCTTCTCGCACTCTCTCTCAATCTCTCTGTTGGGGGGAGAAAAAGGTTTTAAAAAAGAAAGAAAATCCCATAGGCACAGAGAGGGGCTACATTCTTTTTTTTTTTTTTTAAAG